>NC_092757.1:98037449-98266390 GCF_047496795.1 Chiloscyllium punctatum | reverse complement strand
AACAGAGGGCGGGAAACAGAGGGCGAGAAACAGAGGGGCTGAAACAGAGGGTGGGAAACAGAGGGGCTGAAACATAGGGCGAGGAACAGAGGGTGAGAAACAGAGGGGCTGAAACAGAGGGCGAGAAGCAGATGGGCTGAAACAGAGGGACTGAAACAGAGGGGCTGAAACAGAGGGTGAGAATCAGAGGGTGAGTAACAGAGAGGATGAAGCAGAGGGGCTGAAACAGAGGTCAAGAAACGCAGCGGCTAAAACAGAGGGTCTAAAACAGAGGGGCTGAAACAAAGGGCAAGAAACAGACGGCGAGAAACAGAGAGCGAGAGACAGAGGGCGAGAAAGAGAGGGCGAGAAACAGAGGGGCTGAAACATAGGGGTTGAAACAGAGGGCGAGAAACAGAGGGGCTGAAACTAAGGGGGAGAAACAGAGGCGAGAAACAGAGAGTGAGAAACAGACAGGCTGAAACAGAGAGCGAGGAACAGAGGGGTTGAAACAGAGGGTCTGAAACAGAGGGCGAGTAAAAGAGTGCGAGAAACAGAGGGCAAGAAACAGATGGCGAGAAACAGAGGTTGAGAAACAGAATGCGAGAAACAGAGGGCGAGAAACAGAAGGCGAGAAACAGAAGGCGAGAAACAGAGGGCGAGAAACAGAGGGCGAGAAACAGAGGGGCTGAAACAGAGGGCGACAAACAGAGGGCGACAAACAGAGGGGCTGAAACAGAGATGCTGAAACAGAGGGCGAGAAACAGAGGCGAGAAACAGAGGGGCTGAAACAGAGGGTGAGAAACAGAGGGGCTGAAACACAGGGGCTGAGACAGAGGGCAAGGAACAGAGGGTCTGAAACAGATGGCAAGAAACAGAGGGCGAGAATCAAAGGGGCTGAAAGAGATTGTCTGAAACAGAGGGGCAGGAACATTGGGGCTGAAACAGAGGGTGAGAATCAAAGGGGCAGAAACAGAGGGGCTGAAACAGAGGGACTGAAACAGGGGGGCTGAAACACAGGGGCTGAACCAGAGGGGCAGAAACAGAGAGCGAGAAACAGAGGTTCTGAAACTGAGGGCGAGAAGCAGCGTGCCAGAAACAGAGGGCGAGAAACAGAGAATGAGAAACAGGGGGGCTGAAACAGAGGGTGAGAAACAGAGGCGCTGGAACAGAGGGGCTGAAACAGAGGGCGGGAAACAGAGGGCGAGAAACAGAGGGGCTGAAACAGAGGGTGGGAAACAGAGGGGCTGAAACATAGGGCGAGGAACAGAGGGTGAGAAACAGAGGGGCTGAAACAGAGGGCGAGAAGCAGATGGGCTGAAACAGAGGGACTGAAACAGAGGGGCTGAAACAGAGGGTGAGAATCAGAGGGTGAGTAACAGAGAGGATGAAGCAGAGGGGCTGAAACAGAGGTCAAGAAACGCAGCGGCTAAAACAGAGGGTCTAAAACAGAGGGGCTGAAACAAAGGGCAAGAAACAGACGGCGAGAAACAGAGAGCGAGAGACAGAGGGCGAGAAAGAGAGGGCGAGAAACAGAGGGGCTGAAACATAGGGGTTGAAACAGAGGGCGAGAAACAGAGGGGCTGAAACTAAGGGGGAGAAACAGAGGCGAGAAACAGAGAGTGAGAAACAGACAGGCTGAAACAGAGAGCGAGGAACAGAGGGGTTGAAACAGAGGGTCTGAAACAGAGGGCGAGTAAAAGAGTGCGAGAAACAGAGGGCAAGAAACAGATGGCGAGAAACAGAGGTTGAGAAACAGAATGCGAGAAACAGAGGGCGAGAAACAGAAGGCGAGAAACAGAAGGCGAGAAACAGAGGGCGAGAAACAGAGGGCGAGAAACAGAGGGGCTGAAACAGAGGGCGACAAACAGAGGGCGACAAACAGAGGGGCTGAAACAGAGATGCTGAAACAGAGGGCGAGAAACAGAGGCGAGAAACAGTGGGGCTGAAACAGAGTGCGAGAAGCAGAGGGGCTGAAACAGAGGCGCTGAAACAGAGGGGCAGAAACAGAGAGCGAGAAACAGAGGTGCTGAAACCTAGCACGCGAAACAGAGAGCGAGAAACAGAGGGGCTGAAACAGAGGGCGAGAAACAGGGGGGATGAAACAGTGGGGCTGAAACAGAGGGTGAGAAACACAGGGGCTGAAACAAAGGGTGAGAAACCGAGGCGAGAAACAGTGGGGCTGAAACAGAAGGCGAGAAACAGAGTGCGAGTAGCAGACGGGCTGAAATAGAGGGCGAGAAACAGAAGGGCTGAAACAGAGGGGCTGAAACAGAGGGTGAGAAAGAGAGGGGCTGAAACAGAGGTGCTGAAACAGAGGACGAGAAACAGAGGGACTGAAACAGAATGGCTGAAACAGAGGGCGAGAAACAGAGGGGCTGAAACAGTGGGTATGAAACAGAGGGCGTGAAACAGAGGGTGAGAAACAGAGGGCGAGAAACAGACGGCAAGAAACAGAGGGGCTGAAACAGAGAGCGAGAAACAGAGGGTGAGAAACAGAGGGGCTGAAACAGAGGGTGAGAAACAGAGGTGCTGAAACAGAGTGGTTAAAACAGAGGGAGAGACACAGAGGGTGAGGAACAGAGGGGCTGAAACAGAGGGCGAGAAACAGAGGGCCTGAAATAGCGGGAGAGAAACAGAGGGTGAGAAATAGAGGGCGAGAAACAAAGGTCGAGAAACAGAGGGCGGGAAACAAAAGGACTGAAACAGAGGGCGAGAAAGAGAGGGGCTGAAACAGAGGGGCTGAAACAGAGGGCGAGAAACAGAGGTTCTGAAACAGAAGGGCTGAAACAGTGGGGCTAAAACAGAGGGTCTGAAAAAGAGGGGCTGAAACAGATGGTGAGAAACAGAGGTCGAGAAACAGCGGGGCTGAAACAGAGCCAGAAACAGAGGGTGAGAAACAGAGGGGCTGAAACATAGGGCGAGGAACAGAGGGCGAGAAACAGGGGCTGAAACAGAGGGCGAGAAGCAGATGGGCTGAAACAGAGGGACTGAAACAGAGGGGCTGAAACAGAGGGCGAGAAGCAGAGGGGCTGAAACAGAGGCGCTGAAACAGAGGGCGAGAAGCAGAGGGGCTGAAACAGAGGGGCAGAAACAGAGGGCGAGAAACAGAGGTGCTGAAACTTAGCACGAGAAACAGAGAGCGAGAAACAGAGGGGCTGAAACAGAGGGCGAGAAACAGGGGGGATGAAACAGAGGTGCTGAAACAGAGGGTGAGAAACACAGGGGCTGAAACAAAGGGCGAGAAACAGAGGCGAGAAACAGTGGGGCTGAAACAGAAGGCGAGAAACAGAGTGCGAGTAGCAGACGGGCTGAAATAGAGGGCGAGAAACAGAAGGGCTGAAACTGAGGGGCTGAAACAGAGGGCGAGAAACAGAAGGGCTGAAACAGAGGGGCTGAAACAAAGGGCGAGAAACAGAGGCGAGAAACAGAGAGTGAGAAACAGACAGGCTGAAACAGAGAGCGAGGAACAGAGGGGTTGAAACAGAGGGGCTGAAACAGAGGGTGAGAAACAGAGGGGCTGAAACACAGGGGCTGAGACAGAGGGCAAGGAACAGAGGGTCTGAAACAGAGGGCAAGAAACAGAGGGCGAGAATCAAAGGGGCTGAAAGAGATTGTCTGAAACAGAGGGGCAGGGACATTGGGGCTGAAACAGAGGGTGAGAAACAGCGGGGCAGAAACAGAGGGGCTGAAACAGAGGGACTGAAACAGGGGGGCTGAAACACAGGGGCTGAACCAGAGGGGCAGAAACAGAGAGCGAGTAACAGAGATGCTGAAACTGAGGGCGAGAAGCAGCGTGCCAGAAACAGAGGGCGAGAAACAGAGAATGAGAAACAGGGGGGCTGAAACAGAGGGTGAGAAACAGAGGGGCTGAAACATAGGGCGAGGAACAGAGGGTGAGAAACAGAGGGGCTGAAACAGAGGGCGAGAAGCAGATGGGCTGAAACAGAGGGTGAGAAACAGAGGTGCTGGAACAGAGGGGCTGAAACAGAGGGCGAGAAACAGAGGGCGAGAAACAGAGGGGCTGAAACAGAGGGCGGGAAACAGAGGGGCTGAAACATAGGGCGAGGAACAGAGGGTGAGAAACAGAGGGGCTGAAACAGAGGGCGAGAAGCAGATGGGCTGAAACAGAGGGACTGAAACAGAGGGGCTGAAACAGAGGGTGAGAATCAGAGGGTGAGTAACAGAGAGGATGAAACAGAGGGGCTGAAACAGAGGTCAAGAAACGCAGCGGCGAAAGCAGAGGGGCTAAAACAGAGGGGCTGAAACAAAGGGCAAGAAACAGACGGCGAGAAACAGAGAGCGAGAGACAGAGGGCGAGAAAGAGAGGGCGAGAAACAGAGGGGCTGAAACATAGGGGTTGAAACAGAGGGTGAGAAACAGAGTGGTTGAAACAGTGGGGCTGAAACACAGGGGCTGAAACAGAGGGCGAGAAACAGAGGACGAGAAACAGAGGGGCAGAAACAGAGGGCGGGAAACAGAGGGCGAGAAACAGAGGGTTTCAAACAATGGGGCAGGAACAGAGGGGCTGAAACAGAGGGCGAGGAACAGAGAGCGAGAAACAGAGGTGCTGAAACTGAGGGCGAGAAGCAGCGCGCGAGAAACAGAGGGTGAGAAACAGAGGGCGAGAAACAGGGGGGCTGAAACAGAGGGCGAGAAACAGAGGGCGAGAAACAGAGTGGCTGAAACAGAGGACGAGAAGCAGAGGGGCTCAAACAATGGGGCAGAAACAGAGGGGCTGAAACAGAGGGCGAGGAACAGAGAGCGAGAAACAGAGGTGCTGAAACTGAGGGCGAGAAGCAGCGCGCGAGAAACAGAGGGTGAGAAACAGAGGGCGAGAAACAGGGGGGCTGAAACAAAGGGCGAGAAACAGGCGAGAAACAGAGGGTGAGAATCAAAGGGGCTGAAAGAGATTGTCTGAAACAGAGGGGCAGGAACATTGGGGCTGAAACAGAGGGGCTGAAACAGAGGGGCTGAAACAGAGGGTGAGAAACAGGGGGGCTGAAACAGAGGGCGAGAAACAAAGGGGCTGAAAGAGAGGGGCTGAAAGAGAGGGGCTGAAACAGTGGGGCTGAAACAGAGGGGCTGAAACAGAGGGCAAGAAACAGAGGGCGAGAAACAAAGGGGCTGAAAGAGATTGTCTGATACAGAGGGGCTGAAACAGTGTGGCTGAAACAGTGAGGCTGAAACAGAGGGGCTGAAACAGAGGGGCTGAAACAGAGGGGCTGAAACAGAGGGTGAGAAACAGGGGGGCTGAAAGAGAGGGCGAGATACAAAGGGGCTGAAAGAGAGGGGCTGAAAGAGAGGGGCTGAAACAGTGGGGCTGAAACAGAGGGGCTGAAACAGAGGGCGAGAAACAGAGGGCCCAAAACAGATGGGCTGAAACAGAGGGCGAGAAACAGAGGGCGAGAAACAGAGGGCGAGAAACCGAGGGTGAGTAACAGAGGGGCTGAAACAGAGGGTGAGAAACAGGGCGAGAAACAGAGGGCGAGAAAGAAAGGGGCTGAAAGAGAGGGGCTGAAAGAGAGGGGCTGAAACAGTGGGGCTGAAACAGTGGGGCTGAAACAGAGGGCGAGAAACAGAGGGCCCAAAACAGATGGGCTGAAACCGAGGGGCTGAAACAGAGGGCGAGAAACAGAGGGCAAGAAACAGAGGGTGAGAAACAGAGGGCAAGAAACAGAGGGTGAGAAACAGAGCGGCTGAAACAGAGGGCGGGAAAAAGAGGGTGAGAAACAGACTGGCTGAAACAGAGGGCGAGGAACAGAGGGCGAGAAACAGAGTGGCTGAAACAGAGGGGCAGAAACAGAGGGGCTGAAACAGAGGGACTGAAACAGGGGAGCTGAAACACAGGGGCTGAAACAGAGGGGCAGAAACAAAGAGCGAGAAACAGAGGTGCTGAAACTAAGGGCGAGAAGCAGCGCGCCAGAAACAGAGGGCGAGAAACAGAGGGGCTGAAACAAAGGGTGAGAAACAGAGGCGAGAAACAGAGAGTGAGAAACAGACAGGCTGAAACAGAGGGCGAGATACAGAGGGGCTGAAACAGAGGGGCTGAAACAGAGGGCGAGAAGCAGAGGGGCTGAAACAGAGGGGCTGAAACTGAGAGCGAGAAACAGAGGGGCTGAAACAAAGGGTGAGAAACAGAGGCGAGAAACAGAGAGTGAGAAACAGACAGGCTGAAACAGAGAGCGAGGAACAGAGGGGTTGAAACAGAGGGGCTGAAACAGAGGGTGAGAAACAGAGGGGCTGAAACACAGGTGCTGAGACAGAGGGCAAGGAACAGAGGGTCTGAAAGAGAGGGCAAGAAACAGAGGGCGAGAATCAAAGGGGCTGAAAGAGATTGTCTGAAACAGAGGGGCAGGAACATTGGGGCTGAAACAGAGGGGCTGAAACAGAGGGACTGAAACAGGGGGGCTGAAACACAGGGGCTGAACCAGAGGGGCAGAAACAGAGAGCGAGAAACAGAGGTGCTGAAACTGAGGGCGAGAAGCAGCGCGCCAGAAATAGAGGGCGAGAAACAGAGAATGAGAAACAGGGGGGCTGAAACAGAGGGTGAGAAACAGAGGGGCTGAAACAGAGGGCGAGAAACAGAGGGCGAAAAGCAGATGGGCTGAAACACAGGGTCTGAAACAGAGGGGCTGAAACAGAGGGTGAGAATCTGAAGGTGAGTAACAGAGAGGATGAAACAGAGGGGCTGAAACACAGGTCAAGAAACGCAGCGGCTAAAACAGAGGGGCTAAAACAGAGGGGCTGAAACAAAGGGCAAGAAACAGACGGCGAGAAACAGAGAGCGAGAGACAGAGGGCGAGAAACAGAGGGCGAGAAACAAAGGGGCTGAAACATAGGGGCTGAAACAGAGGGCGAGAAACAGAGGGGCTGAAACAAAGGGCGAGAATCAGAGGCGAGAAACAGAGAGTGAGAAACAGAGGGGTTGAAACAGAGGGTCTGAATCAGAGGGCGAGAAACAGAGGGACTGAAACAGAGGGGCTGAAACAGAGGGCAAGAAAAAGAGGGTGAGATACAGAGGGCGAGAAACAGGGGGGCTGAAACAAAGGGCGAGAAACAGGCGAGAAACAGAGGGTGAGAATCAAAGGGACTGAAAGAGATTGTCTGAAACAGAGGGGCAGGAACATTGGGGCTGAAACAGAGGGGCTGAAACAGAGGGGCTGAAACAGAGGGTGAGAAACAGGGGGGCTGAAACAGAGGGCGAGAAACAAAGGGGCTGAAAGAGAGGGGCTGAAAGAGAGGGGCTGAAACAGTGGGGCTGAAACAGAGGGGCTGAAACAGAGGGCAAGAAACAGAGGGCGAGAAACAAAGGGGCTGAAAGAGATTGTCTGATACAGAGGGGCTGAAACAGTGTGGCTGAAACAGTGAGGCTGAAACAGAGGGGCTGAAACAGAGGGGCTGAAACAGAGGGGCTGAAACAGAGGGTGAGAAACAGGGGGGCTGAAAGAGAGGGCGAGATACAAAGGGGCTGAAAGAGAGGGGCTGAAAGAGAGGGGCTGAAACAGTGGGGCTGAAACAGAGGGGCTGAAACAGAGGGCGAGAAACAGAGGGCCCAAAACAGATGGGCTGAAACAGAGGGCGAGAAACAGAGGGCGAGAAACAGAGGGCGAGAAACCGAGGGTGAGTAACAGAGGGGCTGAAACAGAGGGTGAGAAACAGGGCGAGAAACAGAGGGCGAGAAAGAAAGGGGCTGAAAGAGAGGGGCTGAAAGAGAGGGGCTGAAACAGTGGGGCTGAAACAGAGGGGCTGAAACAGAGGGCGAGAAACAGAGGGCCCAAAACAGATGGGCTGAAACCGAGGGGCTGAAACAGAGGGCGAGAAACAGAGGGCAAGAAACAGAGGGTGAGAAAAAGAGGGCAAGAAACAGAGGGTGAGAAACAGAGGGGCTGAAAGAGAGGGCGGGAAAAAGAGGGTGAGAAACAGAGTGGCTGAAACAGAGGGGCAGAAACAGAGGGGCAGAAACAGAGGGGCTGAAACAGAGGGACTGAAACAGGGGAGCTGAAACACAGGGGCTGAAACAGAGGGGCAGAAACAAAGAGCGAGAAACAGAGGGGCTGAAACAAATGGCGAGAAACAGAGGGGCTGAAACAAATGGCAAGAAACAGAGGGGCTGAAACAGTGGGCGAGAAACAGAGGGGCTGAAACAAAGGGTGAGAAACAGAGGCGAGAAACAGAGAGTGAGAAACAGACAGGCTGAAACAGAGAGCGAGGAACAGAGGGGTTGAAACAGAGGGGCTGAAACAGAGGGTGAGAAACAGAGGGGCTGAAACACAGGGGCTGAGACAGAGGGCAAGGAACAGAGGGTCTGAAACAGAGGGCAAGAAAGAGAGGGCGAGAATCAAAGGGGCTGAAAGAGATTGTCTGAAACAGAGGGGCAGGAACATTGGGGCTGAAACAGAGGGGCTGAAACAGAGGGTGAGAAACAGAGGGGCAGAAACAGAGGGGCTGAAACAGAGGGACTGAAACAGGGGGGCTGAAACACAGGGGCTGAACCAGAGGGGCAGAAACAGAGAGCGAGAAACAGAGGTGCTGAAACTGAGGGCGAGAAGCAGCGCGCCAGAAACAGAGGGCGAGAAACAGAGAATGAGAAACAGGGGGGCTGAAACAGAGGGTGAGAAACAGAGGGGCTGAAACAGAGGGCGAGAAACAGAGGGCGAGAAACAGAGGGCGAGAAACAGAGGGCGAAAAGCAGATGGGCTGAAACACAGGGTCTGAAACAGAGGGGCTGAAACAGAGGGTGAGAATCAGAAGGTGAGTAACAGAGAGGATGAAACAGAGGGGCTGAAACAGAGGTCAAGAAACGCAGCGGCTAAAACAGAGGGGCTAAAACAGAGGGGCTGAAACAAAGGGCAAGAAACAGACGGCGAGAAACAGAGAGCGAGAGACAGAGGGCGAGAAACAGAGGGCGAGAAACAAAGGGGCTGAAACATAGGGGCTGAAACAGAGGGCGAGAAACAGAGGGGCTGAAACAAAGGGCGAGAATCAGAGGCGAGAAACAGACGGGCTGAAACAGAGAGCGAGAAACAGAGGGGTTGAAACAGAGGGTCTGAAACAGAGGGCGAGAAACAGAGGGACTGAAACAGAGGGGCTGAAACAGAGGGCGAGAAGCAGAGGGGCTGAAACAGAGGGGCAGAAACAGAGAGCGAGAAACAGAGGTGCTGAAACTTAGCACGAGAAACAGAGAGCGAGAAACAGAGGGGCTGAAACAGAGGGCGAGAAACAGGGGGGATGAAACAGAGGTGCTGAAACAGAGGGTGAGAAACACAGGGGCTGAAACAAAGGGCGAGAAACAGAGGCGAGAAGCAGTGGGGCGGAAACAGAAGGCGAGAAACAGAGTGCGAGTAGCAGACGGGCTGAAATAGAGGGCGAGAAACAGAAGGGCTGAAACAGAGGGGCTGAAACAGAGGGGCTGAAACAGAGGGCGAGAAGCAGAGGGGCTGAAACAGAGGCGCTCAAACAGAGGGGCGGAAACAGAGGCGCTGAATCTGAGGGGGAGAAACAGAGATGCTGAAACTTAGCACGAGAAACAGAGAGCGAGAAACAGAGGGGCTGAAACAGAGGGCGAGAAACGGGGGGATGAAACAGAGGGTGAGAAACACAGTGGCAGAACCAAAGGGCGAGAAACAGAGGCGAGAAACTGTGGGGCTGAAACAGAAGGCGAGAAACAGAGTGCGAGTAGCAGACGGGCTGAAATAGAGGGCGAGAAACAGAAGGGCTGAAACAGAGGGGCTGAAACAGAGGGCGAGAAACAGAAGGGCTGAAACAGAGGGGCTGAAACAAAGGGCGAGAAACAGAGGCGAGAAACAGAGAGTGAGAAACAGACAGGCTGAAACAGAGAGCGAGGAACAGAGGGGTTGAAACAGAGGGGCTGAAACAGAGGGTGAGAAACAGAGGGGCTGAAACACAGGGGCTGAGACAGAGGGCAAGGAACAGAGGGTCTGAAACAGATGGCAAGAAACAGAGGGCGAGAATCAAAGGGGCTGAAAGAGATTGTCTGAAACAGAGGGGCAGGAACATTGGGGCTGAAACAGAGGGTGAGAATCAAAGGGGCAGAAACAGAGGGGCTGAAACAGAGGGACTGAAACAGGGGGGCTGAAACACAGGGGCTGAACCAGAGGGGCATAAACAGAGAGCGAGAAACAGAGGTTCTGAAACTGAGGGCGAGAAGCAGCGTGCCAGAAACAGAGGGCGAGAAACAGAGAATGAGAAACAGGGGGGCTGAAACAGAGGGGCTGAAACAGAGGCGCTGGAACAGAGGGGCTGAAACAGAGGGCGGGAAACAGAGGGCGAGAAACAGAGGGGCTGAAACAGAGGGTGGGAAACAGAGGGGCTGAAACATAGGGCGAGGAACAGAGGGTGAGAAACAGAGGGGCTGAAACAGAGGGCGAGAAGCAGATGGGCTGAAACAGAGGGACTGAAACAGAGGGGCTGAAACAGAGGGTGAGAATCAGAGGGTGAGTAACAGAGAGGATGAAGCAGAGGGGCTGAAACAGAGGTCAAGAAACGCAGCGGCTAAAACAGAGGGTCTAAAACAGAGGGGCTGAAACAAAGGGCAAGAAACAGACGGCGAGAAACAGAGAGCGAGAGACAGAGGGCGAGAAAGAGAGGGCGAGAAACAGAGGGGCTGAAACATAGGGGTTGAAACAGAGGGCGAGAAACAGAGGGGCTGAAACTAAGGGGGAGAAACAGAGGCGAGAAACAGAGAGTGAGAAACAGACAGGCTGAAACAGAGAGCGAGGAACAGAGGGGTTGAAACAGAGGGTCTGAAACAGAGGGCGAGTAAAAGAGTGCGAGAAACAGAGGGCAAGAAACAGATGGCGAGAAACAGAGGTTGAGAAACAGAATGCGAGAAACAGAGGGCGAGAAACAGAAGGCGAGAAACAGAAGGCGAGAAACAGAGGGCGAGAAACAGAGGGCGAGAAACAGAGGGGCTGAAACAGAGGGCGACAAACAGAGGGCGACAAACAGAGGGGCTGAAACAGAGATGCTGAAACAGAGGGCGAGAAACAGAGGCGAGAAACAGTGGGGCTGAAACAGAGTGCGAGAAGCAGAGGGGCTGAAACAGAGGCGCTGAAACAGAGGGGCAGAAACCTAGCACGCGAAACAGAGAGCGAGAAACAGAGGGGCTGAAACAGAGGGCGAGAAACAGGGGGGATGAAACAGTGGGGCTGAAACAGAGGGTGAGAAACACAGGGGCTGAAACAAAGGGTGAGAAACCGAGGCGAGAAACAGTGGGGCTGAAACAGAAGGCGAGAAACAGAGTGCGAGTAGCAGACGGGCTGAAATAGAGGGCGAGAAACAGAAGGGCTGAAACAGAGGGGCTGAAACAGAGGGTGAGAAAGAGAGGGGCTGAAACAGAGGTGCTGAAACAGAGGACGAGAAACAGAGGGACTGAAACAGAATGGCTGAAACAGAGGGCGAGAAACAGAGGGGCTGAAACAGTGGGTATGAAACAGAGGGCGTGAAACAGAGGGTGAGAAACAGAGGGCGAGAAACAGACGGCAAGAAACAGAGGGGCTGAAACAGAGAGCGAGAAACAGAGGGTGAGAAACAGAGGGGCTGAAACAGAGGGCGAGAAACGGGGGGATGAAACAGAGGGTGAGAAACACAGGGGCTGAACCAAAGGGCGAGAAACCGAGGCGAGAAACAGTGGGGCTGAAACAGAAGGCGAGAAACAGAGTGCGAGTAGCAGACGGGCTGAAATAGAGGGCGAGAAACAGAAGGGCTGAAACAGAGGGGCTGAAACAGAGGGTGAGAAAGAGAGGGGCTGAAACAGAGGTGCTGAAACAGAGGACGAGAAACAGAGGGACTGAAACAGAATGGCTGAAACAGAGGGCGAGAAACAGAGGGGCTGAAACAGTGGGTATGAAACAGAGGGCGTGAAACAGAGGGTGAGAAACAGAGGGCGAGAAACAGACGGCAAGAAACAGAGGGGCTGAAACAGAGAGCGAGAAACAGAGGGTGAGAAACAGAGGGGCTGAAACAGAGGGTGAGAAACAGAGGTGCTGAAACAGAGTGGTTAAAACAGAGGGAGAGACACAGAGGGTGAGGAACAGAGGGGCTGAAACAGAGGGCGAGAAACAGAGGGCCTGAAATAGCGGGAGAGAAACAGAGGGTGAGAAATAGAGGGCGAGAAACAAAGGTCAAGAAACAGAGGGCGGGAAACAAAAGGACTGAAACAGAGGGCGAGAAAGAGAGGGGCTGAAACAGAGGGGCTGAAACAGAGGGCGAGAAACAGAGGTTCTGAAACAGAAGGGCTGAAACAGTGGGGCTAAAACAGAGGGTCTGAAAAAGAGGGGCTGAAACAGATGGTGAGAAACAGAGGTCGAGAAACAGCGGGGCTGAAACAGAGCCAGAACCAGAGGGTGAGAAACAGAGGGGCTGAAACATAGGGCGAGGAACAGAGGGCGAGAAACAGGGGCTGAAACAGAGGGCGAGAAGCAGATGGGCTGAAACAGAGGGACTGAAACAGAGGGGCTGAAACAGAGGGTGAGAATCAGAAGGTGAGTAACAGAGAGGATGAAACAGAGGGGCTGAAACAGAGGTCAAGAAACGCAGCGGCTAAAACAGAGGGGCTAAAACAGAGGGGCTGAAACAAAGGGCAAGAAACAGACGGCGAGAAACAGAGAGCGAGAGACAGAGGGCGAGAAACAGAGGGCGAGAAACAGACGGGCTGAAACATAGCGGCTGAAACAGAGGGCGAGAAACAGAGGGGCTGAAACAAAGGGCGAGAAACAGAGGGGAAAATCAGAGAGTGAGAAACAGATGGGCTGAAACAGAGAGCGAGGAACAGAGGGGTTGAAACAGAGGGTCTGAAACAGAGGGCGAGAAACAGAGGGACTGAAACAGAGTGGCTGAAACAGAGGGTGAGAAACAGAGGTGCTGAAACAGAGTGGCTGAAACAGAGGGTGAGAAACAGAGGGCCTGAAATAGCGGGAGAGAAACAGAGGGTGAGAAATAGAGGACGAGATACAAAGGTCGAGAAACAGAGGGCGGGAAACAAAAGGACTGAAACAGAGGGCGAGAAAGAGAGGGGCTGAAACAGAGGGGCTGAACCAAAGGATCTGAAACAGAGGTCGAGAAACAGAGAGCGAGAAAGAGAGGGGCTGAAACAGAGGGCGAGAAACAGAGGGTCTGAAACAGAGGGGCTGAAACAATGGGCTAAAACAGAGGGTCAGAAAAAGAGGGGCTGAAACAGAGGGGCTGAAACAGATGGTGAGAAACAGAGGTCGAGAAACAGCGGGGCTGAAACAGAGCCAGAAACAGAGGGTGAGAAACAGAGGGTGAGAAATAGAGGGCGAGAAACAAAGGTCGAGTAACAGAGGGCAAGAAACAAAAGGACTGAAACTGAAGGCGAGAAAGAGAGGGGCTGAAACAGAGGGTCTGAAACAGAGGGCGAGAAACAGAGGTCCTGACACAGAGGGTGAGAAGCATAGGGCGAGAAACAGAGGGGTTGAAACAGAGGGCAAGATACAGAGCGGCTGAAACAGAGGGGCTGAAACAGAGGGCGAGAAACAGAGGGGCTGAAACAGAGGGGCTGAAATAGAGGGCGAGAAACAGAGTGCGAGAAACAGAGGGTGAGAAACAGAACGCGAGAAACAGAGGGTGAGAAACAGAGCGCGAGAAACAGATGGCAAGAAACAGACGGCAAGAAACAGAGGGGCTGAAACAGAGGGGCTGAAACAGAGCGACTGAAACAGAGGGGCTGAAACAGAGGGTAATAAACAGAGCGCGAGAAACAGATGGCAAGAAACAGAAGGCGAGAAACAGATGGGCTGAAACAGAGGTCGAGAAACAGAGGGCGAGAAGCAGAGGGGCTGAAACAGAGGCGCTGAAACAGAGGGTAAGAAACAGAGCGCGAGAAACAGATGGCAAGAAACAGAAGGCGAGAAACAGATGGGCTGAAACAGAGAGCGAGAAACAGAGGGTGAGAAACAGAGGGGCTGAAACAGAGGGTGAGAAACAGAGGTGCTGAAACAGAGTGGTTGAAACAGAGGGCGAGAAACAGAGGGTGAGGAACAGAGGGGCTGAAACAGAGGGCGAGAAACAGAGGGCCTGAAATAGCGGGAGAGAAACAGAGGGTGAGAAATAGAGGGCGAGAAACAAAGGTCGAGAAACAGAGGGCGGGAAACAAAAGGACTGAAACAGAGGGCGAGAAAGAGAGGGGCTGAAACAGAGGGGCTGAAACAGAGGGCGAGAAACAGAGGATCTGAAACAGAAGGGCTGAAACAGTGGGGCTAAAACAGAGGGTCTGAAAAAGAGGGGCTGAAACAGATGGTGAGAAACAGAGGTCGAGAAACAGCGGGGCTGAAACAGAGCCAGAAACAGAGGGTGAGAAACAGAGGGGCTGAAACATAGGGCGAGGAACAGAGAGCGAGAAACAGAGGGGCTGAAACAGAGGGCGAGAAGCAGATGGGCTGAAACAGAGGGACTGAAACAGAGGGGCTGAAACAGAGGGTGAGAATCAGAAGGTGAGTAACAGAGAGGATGAAACAGAGGGGCTGAAACAGAGGTCAAGAAACACAGCGGCTAAAACAGAGGGGCTAAAACAGAGGGGCTGAAACAAAGGGCAAGAAACAGACGGCGCGAAACAGAGAGCGAGAGACAGAGGGCGAGAAACAGAGGGGCCGAAACATAGCGGCTGAAACAGAGGGCGAGAAACAGAGGGGCTGAAACAAAGGGCGAGAAACAGAGGGGAAAATCAGAGAGTGAGAAACAGATGGGCTGAAACAGAGAGCGAGGAACAGAGGGGTTGAAACAGAGGGTCTGAAACAGAGGGCGAGAAACAGAGGGACTGAAACAGAGGGGCTGAAACAGAGGACGAGAAAAAGAGGCGAGAAACAGAGGGCAAGAAACAGATGGCGAGAAACAGAGGTTGAGAAACAGAATGCGAGAAACAGAGGGCGAGAACCAGAAGGCGAGAAACAGAATGCGAGAAACAGAGGGCGAGAAACAGAGGGGCTGAAACAAAGTGCGAGAAACAGAGGCGAGAAACAGTGGGGCTGAAACAGAGGGGCTGAAACAGAGGGCGAGAAACAGAGGGTCTGAAACAGAGGGCGAGAAACAGAGGTGCTGAAACTTAGCACGAGAAACAGAGAGCGAGAAACAGAGGGGCTGAAACAGAGGGCGAGAAACAGAGGGGCTGAAACAGAGGGGCTGAAACAGAGGGCGAGAAGCAGAGGGGCTGAAACAGAGAGCGAGAAACAGAGGTGCTGAAACTTAGCACGAGAAACAGAGAGCGAGAAACAGAGGGGCTGAAACAGAGGGTGAGAAACAGTGGGGATGAAACAGAGGGGCTGAAACAAAGGGCGAGAAACAGTGGGGCTGAAACAGAAGGCGAGAAACAGAGTGCGAGTAGCAGACGGGCTGAAATAGAAGGCGAGAAACAGAAGGGCTGAAACAGAGGGGCTGAAACAGAGGGCGAGAAACAGCGGGGCTAAAACAGAGGGGCTGAAACAGAAGGCGAGAAACAGAGTGCGAGTAGCAGACGGGCTGAAATAGACTGCGAGAAACAGAAGGGCTGAAACAGAGGGGCTGAAACAGAGGGCGAGAAACAGAGGGGCTGAAACAGAAGGGCTGAAACAGAGGGGCTGAAACAGAGTGGCTGAAACAGAGGAGCTGAAACAGAGGGCGAAAAACAGAGGGCAAGAAACAGAGGGCGAGATACATAAGGCGAGAAACAGAAGGCGAGAAACAGAGGGTGTGAAACAGAGTGCGAGTAGCAGACGGGCTGAAATAGAGGCCGAGAAACAGAAGGGCTGAAACAGAGGAGCTGAAACAGAGGGCGAGAAACAGAGGGGCTGAAACAGAGGGGCTGAAACAGAGGGCGAGAAACAGAGGGACTGAAACAGAATGGCTGAAACAGAGGGCGAGAAACAGAGGGGCTGAAACAGAGAGCGAGAAACAGAGGGTGAGAAACAGAGGGGCTGAAACAGAGGGTGAGAAACAGAGGTGCTGAAACAGAGTGGCCGAAACAGAGGGTGAGAAACAGAGGGGCTGAAACAGAGGGCGAGAAACAGAGGGCCTGAAATAGCGGGAGAGAAACAGAGGGTGAGAAATAGAGGACGAGAAACAAAGGTCGAGAAACAGAGGGCGGGAAACAAAAGGACTGAAACAGAGGGCGAGAAAGAGAGGGGCTGAAACAGAGGGGCTGAACCAAAGGGTCTGAAACAGAGGTCGAGAAACAGAGAGCGAGAAAGAGAGGGGCTGAAACAGAGGGTCTGAAACAGAGGGCGAGAAACAGAGGGTCTGAAACAGAGGGGCTGAAACAGTGGGCTAAAACAGAGGGTCTGAAAAAGAGGGGCTGAAACAGAGGGGCTGAAACAGATGGTGAGAAACAGAGGTCGAGAAACAGCGGGGCTGAAACAGAGCCAGAAACAGAGGGTGAGAAACAGAGGGTGAGAAATAGAGGGCGAGAAACAAAGGTCGAGTAACAGAGGGCAAGAAACAAAAGGACTGAAACAGAAGGCGAGAAAGAGAGGGGCTGAAACAGAGGGTCTGAAACAGAGGGCGAGAAACAGAGGTCCTGAAACAGAGGGCGAGAAGCAGAGGGCGAGAAACAGAGGGGTTGAAACAGAGGGCGAGAAACAGAGGGCGAGAAACAGAGGGGCTGAAACAGAGGGGCTGAAATAGAGGGCGAGAAACAGAGTGCGAGAAACAGAGGGTGAGAAACAGAATGCGAGAAACAGAGGGTGAGAAACAGAGCGCGAGAAACAGATGGCAAGAAACAGACGGCAAGAAACAGAGGGGCTGAAACAGAGGGGCTGAAACAGAGCGACTGAAACAGAGGGGCTGAAACAGAGGGTAAGAAACAGAGCGCGAGAAACAGAGGGGTTGAAACAGAGGGCGAGAAACAGAGGGGCTGAAACAGAGGGGCTGAAATAGAGGGCGAGAAACAGAGTGCGAGAAACAGAGGGTGAGAAACAGAACGCGAGAAACAGAGGGAGAGAAACAGAGCGCGAGAAACAGATGGCAAGAAACAGATGGCAAGAAACAGAGGGGCTGAAACAGAGGGGCTGAAACAGAGCGACTGAAACAGAGCGGCTGAAACAGAGGGGCTGAAACAGAGGGCGAGAAACAGAGGGGCTGAAACAGAGGGGCTGAAATAGAGGGCGAGAAACAGAGTGCGAGAAACAGAGGGTGAGAAACAGAACCCGAGAAACAGAGGGTGAGAAACAGAGCGCGAGAAACAGATGGCAAGAAACAGACGGCAAGAAACAGAGGGGCTGAAACAGAGGGGCTGAAACAGAGCGACTGAAACAGAGGGGCTGAAACAGAGGGTAAGAAACAGAGCGCGAGAAACAGATGGCAAGAAACAGAAGGCGAGAAACAGATGGGCTGAAACAGAGGGCGAGAAACAGAGGGCGAGAAACGGAGGGGCTGAAACAGAGGGGCTGAAACAGAGGGCGAGAAGCAGAGGGGCTGAAACAGAGGCGCTGAAACAGTGGGTAAGAAACAGAGCGCGAGAAACAGATGGCAAGAAACAGAAGGCGAGAAACAGATGGGCTGAAACAGAGAGCGAGAAACAGAGGGTGAGAAACAGAGGGGCTGAAACAGAGGGTGAGAAACAGAGGTGCTGAAACAGAGTGGTTGAAACAGAGGGCGAGAAACAGAGGGTGAGGAACAGAGGGGCTGAAACAGAGGGCGAGAAACAGAGGGCCTGAAATAGCGGGAGAGAAACAGAGGGTGAGAAATAGAGGGCGAGAAACAAAGGTCGAGAAACAGAGGGCGGGAAACAAAAGGACTGAAACAGAGGGCGAGAAAGAGAGGGGCTGAAACAGAGGGGCTGAAACAGAGGGCGAGAAACAGAGGATCTGAAACAGAAGGGCTGAAACAGTGGGGCTAAAACAGAGGGTCTGAAAAAGAGGGGCTGAAACAGATGGTGAGAAACAGAGGTCGAGAAACAGCGGGGCTGAAACAGAGCCAGAAACAGAGGGTGAGAAACAGAGGGGCTGAAACATAGGGCGAGGAACAGAGAGCGAGAAACAGAGGGGCTGAAACAGAGGGCGAGAAGCAGATGGGCTGAAACAGAGGGACTGAAACAGAGGGGCTGAAACAGAGGGTGAGAATCAGAAGGTGACTAACAGAGAGGATGAAACAGAGGGGCTGAAACAGAGGTCAAGAAACACAGCGGCTAAAACAGAGGGGCTAAAACAGAGGGGCTGAAACAAAGGGCAAGAAACAGACGGCGCGAAACAGAGAGCGAGAGACAGAGGGCGAGAAACAGAGGGGCTGAAACATAGCGGCTGAAACAGAGGGCGAGAAACAGAGGGGCTGAAACAAAGGGCGAGAAACAGAGGGGAAAATCAGAGAGTGAGAAACAGATGGGCTGAAACAGAGAGCGAGGAACAGAGGGGTTGAAACAGAGGGTCTGAAACAGAGGGCGAGAAACAGAGGGACTGAAACAGAGGGGCTGAAACAGAGGACGAGAAAAAGAGGCGAGAAACAGAGGGCAAGAAACAGATGGCGAGAAACAGAGGTTGAGAAACAGAATGCGAGAAACAGAGGGCGAGAACCAGAAGGCGAGAAACAGAATGCGAGAAACAGAGGGCGAGAAACAGAGGGGCTGAAACAAAGTGCGAGAAACAGAGGCGAGAAACAGTGGGGCTGAAACAGAGGGGCTGAAACAGAGGGCGAGAAACAGAGGGTCTGAAACAGAGGGCGAGAAACAGAGGTGCTGAAACTTAGCACGAGAAACAGAGAGCGAGAAACAGAGGGGCTGAAACAGAGGGCGAGAAACAGAGGGGCTGAAACAGAGGGGCTGAAACAGAGGGCGAGAAGCAGAGGGGCTGAAACAGAGAGCGAGAAACAGAGGTGCTGAAACTTAGCACGAGAAACAGAGAGCGAGAAACAGAGGGGCTGAAACAGAGGGTGAGAAACAGTGGGGATGAAACAGAGGGGCTGAAACAAAGGGCGAGAAACAGTGGGGCTGAAACAGAAGGCGAGAAACAGAGTGCGAGTAGCAGACGGGCTGAAATAGAAGGCGAGAAACAGAAGGGCTGAAACAGAGGGGCTGAAACAGAGGGCGAGAAACAGCGGGGCTAAAACAGAGGGGCTGAAACAGAAGGCGAGAAACAGAGTGCGAGTAGCAGACGGGCTGAAATAGACTTCGAGAAACAGAAGGGCTGAAACAGAGGGGCTGAAACAGAGGGCGAGAAACAGAGGGGCTGAAACAGAAGGGCTGAAACAGAGGGGCTGAAACAGAAGGGCTGAAACAGAGGAGCTGAAACAGAGGGCGAAAAACAGAGGACAAGAAACAGAGGGCGAGATAGATAAGGCGAGAAACAGAAGGCGAGAAACAGAGGGTGTGAAAAAGAGTGCGAGTAGAAGACGGGCTGAAATAGAGGCCGAGAAACAGAAGGGCTGAAACAGAGGAGCTGAAACAGAGGGCGAGAAACAGAGGGGCTGAAACAGAGGAGCTGAAACAGAGGGCGAGAAACAGAGGGGCTGAAACAGAGAGGCTGAAACAGAGGGCGAGAAACAGAGGGACTGAAACAGAATGGCTGAAACAGAGGGCGAGAAACAGAGGGGCTGAAACAGAGAGCGAGAAACAGAGGGTGAGAAACAGAGGGGCTGAAACAGAGGGTGAGAAATAGAGGGCGAGAAACAAAGGTCGAGAAACAGAGGGCGGGAAACAAAAGGACTGAAACAGAGGGCGAGAAAGAGAGGGGCTGAAACAGAGGGGCTGAAACAGAGGGCGAGAAACAGAGGATCTGAAACAGAAGGGCTGAAACAGTGGGGCTAAAACAGAGGGTCTGAAAAAGAGGGGCTGAAACAGATGGTGAGAAACAGAGGTCGAGAAACAGCGGGGCTGAAACAGAGCCAGAAACAGAGGGTGAGAAACAGAGGGGCTGAAACATAGGGCGAGGAACAGAGAGCGAGAAACAGAGGGGCTGAAACAGAGGGCGAGAAGCAGATGGGCTGAAACAGAGGGACTGAAACAGAGGGGCTGAAACAGAGGGTGAGAATCAGAAGGTGAGTAACAGAGAGGATGAAACAGAGGGGCTGAAACAGAGGTCAAGAAACACAGCGGCTAAAACAGAGGGGCTAAAACAGAGGGGCTGAAACAAAGGGCAAGAAACAGACGGCGCGAAACAGAGAGCGAGAGACAGAGGGCGAGAAACAGAGGGTCCGAAACATAGCGGCTGAAACAGAGGGCGAGAAACAGAGGGGCTGAAACAAAGGGCGAGAAACAGAGGGGAAAATCAGAGAGTGAGAAACAGATGGGCTGAAACAGAGAGCGAGGAACAGAGGGGTTGAAACAGAGGGTCTGAAACAGAGGGCGAGAAACAGAGGGACTGAAACAGAGGGGCTGAAACAGAGGACGAGAAAAAGAGGCGAGAAACAGAGGGCAAGAAACAGATGGCGAGAAACAGAGGTTGAGAAACAGAATGCGAGAAACAGAGGGCGAGAACCAGAAGGCGAGAAACAGAATGCGAGAAACAGAGGGCGAGAAACAGAGGGGCTGAAACAAAGTGCGAGAAACAGAGGCGAGAAACAGTGGGGCTGAAACAGAGGGGCTGAAACAGAGGGCGAGAAACAGAGGGTCTGAAACAGAGGGCGAGAAACAGAGGTGCTGAAACTTAGCACGAGAAACAGAGAGCGAGAAACAGAGGGGCTGAAACAGAGGGCGAGAAACAGAGGGGCTGAAACAGAGGGGCTGAAACAGAGGGCGAGAAGCAGAGGGGCTGAAACAGAGAGCGAGAAACAGAGGTGCTGAAACTTAGCACGAGAAACAGAGAGCGAGAAACAGAGGGGCTGAAACAGAGGGTGAGAAACAGTGGGGATGAAACAGAGGGGCTGAAACAAAGGGCGAGAAACAGTGGGGCTGAAACAGAAGGCGAGAAACAGAGTGCGAGTAGCAGACGGGCTGAAATAGAAGGCGAGAAACAGAAGGGCTGAAACAGAGGGGCTGAAACAGAGGGCGAGAAACAGCGGGGCTAAAACAGAGGGGCTGAAACAGAAGGCGAGAAACAGAGTGCGAGTAGCAGACGGGCTGAAATAGACTGCGAGAAACAGAAGGGCTGAAACAGAGGGGCTGAAACAGAGGGCGAGAAACAGAGGGGCTGAAACAGAAGGGCTGAAACAGAGGGGCTGAAACAGAGTGGCTGAAACAGAGGAGCTGAAACAGAGGGCGAAAAACAGAGGGCAAGAAACAGAGGGCGAGATACATAAGGCGAGAAACAGAAGGCGAGAAACAGAGGGTGTGAAACAGAGTGCGAGTAGCAGACGGGCTGAAATAGAGGCCGAGAAACAGAAGGGCTGAAACAGAGGAGCTGAAACAGAGGGCGAGAAACAGAGGGGCTGAAACAGAGGGGCTGAAACAGAGGGCGAGAAACAGAGGGACTGAAACAGAATGGCTGAAACAGAGGGCGAGAAACAGAGGGGCTGAAACAGAGAGCGAGAAACAGAGGGTGAGAAACAGAGGGGCTGAAACAGAGGGTGAGAAACAGAGGTGCTGAAACAGAGTGGCCGAAACAGAGGGTGAGAAACAGAGGGGCTGAAACAGAGGGCGAGAAACAGAGGGCCTGAAATAGCGGGAGAGAAACAGAGGGTGAGAAATAGAGGACGAGAAACAAAGGTCGAGAAACAGAGGGCGGGAAACAAAAGGACTGAAACAGAGGGCGAGAAAGAGAGGGGCTGAAACAGAGGGGCTGAACCAAAGGGTCTGAAACAGAGGTCGAGAAACAGAGAGCGAGAAAGAGAGGGGCTGAAACAGAGGGTCTGAAACAGAGGGCGAGAAACAGAGGGGCTGAAACAGAGCCAGAAACAGAGGGTGAGAAACAGAGGGTGAGAAATAGAGGGCGAGAAACAAAGGTCGAGTAACAGAGGGCAAGAAACAAAAGGACTGAAACAGAAGGCGAGAAAGAGAGGGGCTGAAACAGAGGGTCTGAAACAGAGGGCGAGAAACAGAGGTCCTGAAACAGAGGGCGAGAAGCAGAGGGCGAGAAACAGAGGGGTTGAAACAGAGGGCAAGAAACAGAGTGGCTGAAACAGAGGGGCTGAAACAGAGGGCGAGAAACAGAGGGGCTGAAACAGAGGGGCTGAAATAGAGGGCGAGAAACAGAGTGCGAGAAACAGAGGGTGAGAAACAGAACGCGAGAAACAGAGGGTGAGAAACAGAGCGCGAGAAACAGATGGCAAGAAACAGACGGCAAGAAACAGAGGGGCTGAAACAGAGGGGCTGAAACAGAGCGACTGAAACAGAGGGTAAGAAACAGAGCGCGAGAAACAGATGGCAAGAAACAGAAGGCGAGAAACAGATGGGCTGAAACAGAGGGCTAGAAACAGAGGGCGAGAAACAGAGGGGCTGAAACAGAGGGGCTGAAACAGAGGGCGAGAAGCAGAGGGGCTGAAACAGAGGCGCTGAAACAGAGGGGAGGAAACAGAGGCGCTGAATCTGAGGGGCAGAAACAGAGATGCTGAAACTTAGCACGAGAAACAGAGAGCGAGAAACAGAGGGGCTGAAACAGAGGGCGAGAAACGGGGGGATGAAACAGAGGGTGAGAAACACAGTGGCTGAACCAAAGGGCGAGAAACAGAGGCGAGAAACAGTGGGGCTGAAACAGAAGGCGAGAAACAGAGTGCGAGTAGCAGACGGGCTGAAATAGAGGGCGAGAAACAGAAGGGCTGAAACAGAGGGGCTGAAACAGAGGGCGAGAAACAGAAGGGCTGAAACAGAGGGGCTGAAACAAAGGGTGAGAAACAGAGGCGAGAAACAGAGAGTGAGAAACAGACAGGCTGAAACAGAGAGCGAGGAACAGAGGGGTTGAAACAGAGGGGCTGAAACAGAGGGTGAGAAACAGAGGGGCTGAAACACAGGGGCTGAGACAGAGGGCAAGGAACAGAGGGTCTGAAACAGAGGGCAAGAAACAGAGGGCGATAATCAAAGGGGCTGAAAGAGATTGTCTGAAACAGAGGGGCAGGATCATTGGGGCTGAAACAGAGGGTGAGAAACAGAGGGGCAGAAACAGAGGGGCTGAAACAGAGGGACTGAAACAGGGGGGCTGAAACACAGGGGCTGAACCAGAGGGGCAGAAACAGAGAGCGAGAAACAGAGGTGCTGAAACTGAGGGCGAGAAGCAGCGTGCCAGAAACAGAGGGCGAGAAACAGAGAATGAGAAATAGGGGGGCTGAAACAGAGGGTGAGAAACAGAGGCGCTGGAACAGAGGGGCTGAAACAGAGGGCGGGAAACAGAGGGCGAGAAACAGAGGGGCTGAAACAGAGGGTGGGAAACAGAGGGGCTGAAACATAGGGCGAGGAACAGAGGGTGAGAAACAGAGGGGCTGAAACAGAGGGCGAGAAGCAGATGGGCTGAAACAGAGGGACTGAAACAGAGGGGCTGAAACAGAGGGTGAGAATCAGAGGGTGAGTAACAGAGAGGATGAAGCAGAGGGGCTGAAACAGAGGTCAAGAAACGCAGCGGCTAAAACAGCGGGGCTAAAACAGAGGGGCTGAAACAAAGGGCAAGAAACAGACGGCGAGAAACAGAGAGCGAGAGACAGAGGGCGAGAAAGAGAGGGTGAGAAACAGAGGGTCTGAAACATAGGGGTTGAAACAGAGGGCGAGAAACAGAGGGGCTGAAACAAAGGGCGAGAAACAGAGGCGAGAAACAGAGAGTGAGAAACAGAGGGGCTGAAACAGAGGGCGAGAAACAGTGGGGATGAAACAGTGGGGCTGAAACAGAGGGTGAGAAACACAGGGGCTGAAACAAAGGGCGAGAAACCGAGGCGAGAAACAGTGGGGCTCAAACAGAAGGCGAGAAACAGAGTGCGAGTAACAGACGGGCTGAAATAGAGGGCGAGAAACAGAAGGGCTGAAACAGAGGGGCTGAAACAGAGGTGCTGAAACAGAGGGCGAGAAACAGAGGGACTGAAACAGAATGGCTGAAACAGAGGGCGAGAAACAGAGGTCCTGAAACAGAGGGGCTGAAATAGAGGGCGAGAAACAGAGTGCGAGAAACAGAGGGTGAGAAACAGAACGCAAGAAACAGAGGGTGAGAAACAGAGGGTGAGAAACAGATGGCAAGAAACAGACGGCAAGAAACAGAGGGGCTGAAACAGAGGGGCTGAAACAGAGCGACTGAAACAGAGGGGCTGAAACAGAGGGTAAGAAACAGAGCGCGAGAAACAGATGGCAAGAAACAGCGGGCGAGAAACAGAGGGGCTGAAACAGAGGGCGAGAAACAGAGGGCGAGAAACAGAGGGGCTGAAACAGAGGGGCTGAAACAGAGGGCGAGAAGCAGAGGGGCTGAAACAGAGGCGCTGAAACAGAGGGGCGGAAACAGAGGCGCTGAATCTGAGGGGCAGAAACAGAGATGCTGAAACTTAGCACGAGAAACAGAGAGTGAGAAACAGAGGGGCTGAAACAGAGGGCGAGAAACGGGGGGATGAAACAGAGGGTGAGAAACACAGTGGCTGAACCAAAGGGCGAGAAACAGAGGCGAGAAACAGTGGGGCTGAAACAGAAGGCGAGAAACAGAGTGCGAGTAGCAGACGGACTGAAATAGAGGACGAGAAACAGAAGGGCTGAAACAGAGGGGCTGAAACAGAGGGACTGAAACAGAGGGGCTGAAACAGAGGGTGAGAATCAGAGGGTGAGTAACAGAGAGGATGAAGCAGAGGGGCTGAAACAGAGGTCAAGAAACGCAGCGGCTAAAACAGCGGGGCTAAAACAGAGGGGCTGAAACAAAGGGCAAGAAACAGACGGCGAGAAACAGAGAGCGAGAGACAGAGGGCGAGAAAGAGAGGGTGAGAAACAGAGGGTCTGAAACATAGGGGTTGAAACAGAGGGCGAGAAACAGAGGGGCTGAAACAAAGGGCGAGAAACAGAGGCGAGAAACAGAGAGTGAGAAACAGAGGGGCTGAAACAGAGGGCGAGAAACAGTGGGGATGAAACAGTGGGGCTGAAACAGAGGGTGAGAAACACAGGGGCGGAAACAAAGGGCGAGAAACCGAGGCGAGAAACAGTGGGGCTCAAACAGAAGGCGAGAAACAGAGTGCGAGTAGCAGACGGGCTGAAATAGAGGGCGAGAAACAGAAGGGCTGAAACAGAGGGGCTGAAACAGAGGTGCTGAAACAGAGGGCGAGAAACAGAGGGACTGAAACAGAATGGCTGAAACAGAGGGCGAGAAACAGAGGTCCTGAAACAGAGGGCGAGAAGCAGAGGGCGAGAAACAGAGGGGTTGAAACAGAGGGCAAGAAACAGAGTGGCTGAAACAGAGGGGCTGAAACAGAGGGCGAGAAACAGAGGGGCTGAAACAGAGGGGCTGAAATAGAGGGCGAGAAACAGAGTGCGAGAAACAGAGGGTGAGAAACAGAACGCAAGAAACAGAGGGTGAGAAACAGAGCGCGAGAAACAGATGGCAAGAAACAGACGGCAAGAAACAGAGGGGCTGAAACAGAGGGGCTGAAACAGAGGGGCTGAAACAGAGGGTAAGAAACAGAGCGCGAGAAACAGATGGCAAGAAACAGCGGGCGAGAAACAGAGGGGCTGAAACAGAGGGCGAGAAACAGATGGCGAGAAACAGAGGGGCTGAAACAGAGGGGCTGAAACAGAGGGCGAGAAGCAGAGGGGCTGAAACAGAGGCGCTGAAACAGAGGGGCGGAAACAGAGGCGCTGAATCTGAGGGGCAGAAACAGAGATGCTGAAACTTAGCACGAGAAACAGAGAGCGAGAAACAGAGGGGCTGAAACAGAGGGCGAGAAACGGGGGGATGAAACAGAGGGTGAGAAACACAGTGGCTGAACCAAAGGGCGAGAAACAGAGGCGAGAAACAGTGGGGCTGAAACAGAAGGCGAGAAACAGAGTGCGAGTAGCAGACGGACTGAAATAGAGGACGAGAAACAGAAGGGCTGAAACAGAGGGGCTGAAACAGAGGGCGAGAAACAGAGGGGCTGAAACAGTGGGGATGAAACAGAGGGCGAGAAACAGAGGGTGAGAAACAGAGGGCGAGAAACAGAGGGCGAGAAACAGACGGCAAGAAAGAGAGGGCAAGAAACAGAGGGGCTGAAACAGAGAGCGAGAAACAGAGGGTGAGAAACAGAGGGGCTGAAACAGAGGGTGAGAAACAGAGGTGCTGAAACAGAGTGGTTGAAACAGAGGGCGAGAAACAGAGGGTGAGGAACAGAGGGGCTGAAACAGAGGGCGAGAAACAGAGTGCCTCAAAAAGCGGGAGAGAAACAGAGGGTGAGAAATAGAGGGCGAGAAACAAAGGTCGAGAAACAGAGGGCGGGAAACAAAAAGACTGAAACAGAGGGCGAGAAAGAGAGGGGCTGAAACAGAGGGGCTGAACCAAAGGGTCTGAAACAGAGGTCGAGAAACAGAGAGCGAGAAAGAGAGGGGCTGAAACAGAGGGTCTGAAACAGAGGGCGAGAAACAGAGGGTCTGAAACAGAGGGGCTGAAACAGTGGGCTAAAACAGAGGGTCTGAAAAAGAGGGGCTGAAACAGAGGGGCTGAAACAGATGGTGAGAAACAGAGGTCGAGAAACAGCGGGGCTGAAACAGAGCCAGAAACAGAGGGTGAGAAATAGAGGGCGAGAAACAAAGGTCGAGTAACAGAGGGCAAGAAACAAAAGGACTGAAACAGAAGGCGAGAAAGAGAGGGGCTGAAACAGAGGGTCTGAAACAGAGGGCGAGAAACAGAGGTCCTGAAACAGAGGGCGAGAAGCAGAGGGCGAGAAACAGAGGGGTTGAAACAGAGGGCGAGAAACAGAGGGGCTGAAACAGAGGGGCTGAAATAGAGGGCGAGAAACAGAGTGCGAGAAACAGAGGGTGAGAAACAGAACGCGAGAAACAGAGGGTGAGAAACAGAGCGCGAGAAACAGATGGCAAGAAACAGACGGCAAGAAACAGAGGGGCTGAAACAGAGGGGCTGAAACAGAGCGACTGAAACAGAGGGGCTGAAACAGAGGGTAAGAAACAGAGCGCGAGAAACAGAGGGGTTGAAACAGAGGGCGAGAAACAGAGGGGCTGAAACAGAGGGGCTGAAATAGAGGGCGAGAAACAGAGTGCGAGAAACAGAGGGTGAGAAACAGAACGCGAGAAACAGAGGGTGAGAAACAGAGCGCGAGAAACAGATGGCAAGAAACAGACGGCAAGAAACAGAGGGGCTGAAACAGAGGGGCTGAAACAGAGCGACTGAAACAGAGCGGCTGAAACAGAGGGGCTGAAACAGAGGGCGAGAAACAGAGGGGCTGAAACAGAGGGGCTGAAATAGAGGGCGAGAAACAGAGTGCGAGAAACAGAGGGTGAGAAACAGAACGCGAGAAACAGAGGGTGAGAAACAGAGCGCGAGAAACAGATGGCAAGAAACAGACGGCAAGAAACAGAGGGGCTGAAACAGAGGGGCTGAAACAGAGCGACTGAAACAGAGGGGCTGAAACAGAGGGCAAGAAACAGAGCGCGAGAAACAGATGGCAAGAAACAGAAGGCGAGAAACAGATGGGCTGAAACAGAGGGCGAGAAACAGAGGGCGAGAAACGGAGGGGCTGAAACAGAGGGGCTGAAACAGAGGGCGAGAAGCAGAGGGGCTGAAACAGAGGCGCTGAAACAGTGGGTAAGAAACAGAGCGCGAGAAACAGATGGCAAGAAACAGAAGGCGAGAAACAGATGGGCTGAAACAGAGAGCGAGAAACAGAGGGTGAGAAACAGAGGGGCTGAAACAGAGGGTGAGAAACAGAGGTGCTGAAACAGAGTGGTTGAAACAGAGGGCGAGAAACAGAGGGTGAGGAACAGAGGGGCTGAAACAGAGGGCGAGAAACAGAGGGCCTGAAATAGCGGGAGAGAAACAGAGGGTGAGAAATAGAGGGCGAGAAACAAAGGTCGAGAAACAGAGGGCGGGAAACAAAAGGACTGAAACAGAGGGCGAGAAAGAGAGGGGCTGAAACAGAGGGGCTGAAACAGAGGGCGAGAAACAGAGGATCTGAAACAGAAGGGCTGAAACAGTGGGGCTAAAACAGAGGGTCTGAAAAAGAGGGGCTGAAACAGATGGTGAGAAACAGAGGTCGAGAAACAGCGGGGCTGAAACAGAGCCAGAAACAGAGGGTGAGAAACAGAGGGGCTGAAACATAGGGCGAGGAACAGAGAGCGAGAAACAGAGGGGCTGAAACAGAGGGCGAGAAGCAGATGGGCTGAAACAGAGGGACTGAAACAGAGGGGCTGAAACAGAGGGTGAGAATCAGAAGGTGAGTAACAGAGAGGATGAAACAGAGGGGCTGAAACAGAGGTCAAGAAACACAGCGGCTAAAACAGAGGGGCTAAAACAGAGGGGCTGAAACAAAGGGCAAGAAACAGACGGCGCGAAACAGAGAGCGAGAGACAGAGGGCGAGAAACAGAGGGGCTGAAACATAGCGGCTGAAACAGAGGGCGAGAAACAGAGGGGCTGAAACAAAGGGCGAGAAACAGAGGGGAAAATCAGAGAGTGAGAAACAGATGGGCTGAAACAGAGAGCGAGGAACAGAGGGGTTGAAACAGAGGGTCTGAAACAGAGGGCGAGAAACAGAGGGACTGAAACAGAGGGGCTGAAACAGAGGACGAGAAAAAGAGGCGAGAAACAGAGGGCAAGAAACAGATGGCGAGAAACAGAGGTTGAGAAACAGAATGCGAGAAACAGAGGGCGAGAACCAGAAGGCGAGAAACAGAATGCGAGAAACAGAGGGCGAGAAACAGAGGGGCTGAAACAAAGTGCGAGAAACAGTGGGGCTGAAACAGAGGGGCTGAAACAGAGGGCGAGAAACAGAGGGTCTGAAACAGAGGGCGAGAAACAGAGGTGCTGAAACTTAGCACGAGAAACAGAGAGCGAGAAACAGAGGGGCTGAAACAGAGGGCGAGAAACAGAGGGGCTGAAACAGAGGGGCTGAAACAGAGGGCGAGAAGCAGAGGGGCTGAAACAGAGAGCGAGAAACAGAGGTGCTGAAACTTAGCACGAGAAACAGAGAGCGAGAAACAGAGGGGCTGAAACAGAGGGTGAGAAACAGTGGGGATGAAACAGAGGGGCTGAAACAAAGGGCGAGAAACAGTGGGGCTGAAACAGAAGGCGAGAAACAGAGTGCGAGTAGCAGACGGGCTGAAATAGAAGGCGAGAAACAGAAGGGCTGAAACAGAGGGGCTGAAACAGAGGGCGAGAAACAGCGGGGCTAAAACAGAGGGGCTGAAACAGAAGGCGAGAAACAGAGTGCGAGTAGCAGACGGGCTGAAATAGACTGCGAGAAACAGAAGGGCTGAAACAGAGGGGCTGAAACAGAGGGCGAGAAACAGAGGGGCTGAAACAGAAGGGCTGAAACAGAGGGGCTGAAACAGAGTGGCTGAAACAGAGGAGCTGAAACAGAGGGCGAAAAACAGAGGACAAGAAACAGAGGGCGAGATACATAAGGCGAGAAACAGAAGGCGAGAAACAGAGGGTGTGAAACAGAGTGCGAGTAGCAGACGGGCTGAAATAGAGGCCGAGAAACAGAAGGGCTGAAACAGAGGAGCTGAAACAGAGGGCGAGAAACAGTGGGGCTGAAACAGAGGAGCTGAAACAGAGGGCGAGAAACAGAGGGGCTGAAACAGAGGGGCTGAAACAGAGGGCGAGAAACAGAGGGACTGAAACAGAATGGCTGAAACAGAGGGCGAGAAACAGAGGGGCTGAAACAGAGAGCGAGAAACAGAGGGTGAGAAACAGAGGGGCTGAAACAGAGGGTGAGAAACAGAGGTGCTGAAACAGAGTGGCTGAAACAGAGGGTGAGAAACAGAGGGACTGAAACAGAGAGCGAGAAACAGAGGTGCTGAAACTTAGCACGAGAAACAGAGAGCGAGAAACAGAGGGGCTGAAACAGAGGGTGAGAAACAGTGGGGATGAAACAGAGGGGCTGAAACAAAGGGCGAGAAACAGTGGGGCTGAAACAGAAGGCGAGAAACAGAGTGCGAGTAGCAGACGGGCTGAAATAGAAGGCGAGAAACAGAAGGGCTGAAACAGAGGGGCTGAAACAGAGGGCGAGAAACAGCGGGGCTAAAACAGAGGGGCTGAAACAGAAGGCGAGAAACAGAGTGCGAGAAACAGAGGGGCTGAAACAGAGGGTGAGAAACAGTGGGGATGAAACAGAGGGGCTGAAACAAAGGGCGAGAAACAGTGGGGCTGAAACAGAAGGCGAGAAACAGAGTGCGAGTAGCAGACGGGCTGAAATAGAAGGCGAGAAACAGAAGGGCTGAAACAGAGGGGCTGAAACAGAGGGCGAGAAACAGCGGGGCTAAAACAGAGGGGCTGAAACAGAAGGCGAGAAACAGAGTGCGAGTAGCAGACGGGCTGAAATAGACTGCGAGAAACAGAAGGGCTGAAACAGAGGGGCTGAAACAGAGGGCGAGAAACAGAGGGGCTGAAACAGAAGGGCTGAAACAGAGGGGCTGAAACAGAGTGGCTGAAACAGAGGGGCTGAAACAGAGGGCGAAAAACAGAGGGCAAGAAACAGAGGGCGAGATACATAAGGCGAGAAACAGAAGGCGAGAAACAGAGGGTGTGAAACAGAGTGCGAGTAGCAGACGGGCTGAAATAGAGGCCGAGAAACAGAAGGGCTGAAACAGAGGAGCTGAAACAGAGGGCGAGAAACAGAGGGGCTGAAACAGAGGAGCTGAAACAGAGGGCGAGAAACAGAGGGGCTGAAACAGAGGGGCTGAAACAGAGGGCGAGAAACAGAGGCGAGAAACAGTGGGGCTGAAACAGAGGGCGAGAAGCAGAGGGGCTGAAACAGAGGCGCTAAAACAGAGGGGCAGAAACAGAGAGCGAGAAACAGAGGTGCTGAAACCTAGCACGAGAAACAGAGAGCGAGAAACAGAGGGGCTGAAACAGAGGGCGAGAAACAGAGGGGCTGAAACAGAGGGGCTGAAACAGAGGGCGAGAAGCAGAGGGGCTGAAACAGAGAGCGAGAAACAGAAGTGCTGAAACTTAGCACGAGAAACAGAGAGCGAGAAACAGAGGGGCTGAAACAGAGGGTGAGAAACAGTGGGGATGAAACAGAGGGGCTGAAACAAAGGGCGAGAAACAGTGGGGCTGAAACAGAAGGCGAGAAACAGAGTGCGAGTAGCAGACGGGCTGAAATAGAAGGCGAGAAACAGAAGGGCTGAAACAGAGGGGCTGAAACAGAGGGCGAGAAACAGCAGGGCTAAAACAGAGGGGCTGAAACAGAAGGCGAGAAACAGAGTGCGAGTAGCAGACGGGCTGAAATAGACTGCGATAAACAGAAGGGCTGAAACAGAGGGGCTGAAACAGAGGGCGAGAAACAGAGGGGCTGAAACAGAAGGGCTGAAACAGAGGGGCTGAAACAGAGTGGCTGAAACAGAGGGGCTGAAACAGAGGGCGAAAAACAGAGGGCAAGAAACAGAGGGCGAGATACATAAGGCGAGAAACAGAAGGCGAGAAACAGAGGGTGTGAAACAGAGTGCGAGTAGCAGACGGGCTGAAATAGAGGCCGAGAAACAGAAGGGCTGAAACAAAGGAGCTGAAACAGAGGGCGAGAAACAGTGGGGCTGAAACAGAGGGGCTGAAACAGAGGGCGAGAAACAGAGGGACTGAAACAGAATGGCTGAAACAGAGGGCGAGAAACAGAGGGGCTGAAACAGACAGCGAGAAACAGAGGGTGAGAAACACAGGGACTGAAACAGAGGGTGAGAAACAGAGGGGCTGAAACAGAGGGCGAGAAACAGAGGGCCTGAAATAGCGGGAGAGAAACAGAGGGTGAGAAATAGAGGACGAGAAACAAAGGTCGAGAAACAGAGGGCGGGAAACAAAAGGACTGAAACAGAGGGTGAGAAAGAGAGGGGCTGAAACAGAGGGGCTGAACCAAAGGGTCTGAAACAGAGGTCGAGAAACAGAGAGCGAGAAAGAGAGGGGCTGAAACAGAGGGTCTGAAACAGAGGGCGAGAAACAGAGGGTCTGAAACAGAGGGGCTGAAACAGTGGGCTAAAACAGAGGGTCTGAAAAAGAGGGGCTGAAACAGAGGGGCTGAAACAGATGGTGAGAAACAGAGGTCGAGAAACAGCGGGGCTGAAACAGAGCCAGAAACAGAGGGTGAGAAACAGAGGGTGAGAAATAGAGGGCGAGAAACAAAGGTCGAGTAACAGAGGGCAAGAAACAAAAGGACTGAAACAGAAGGCGAGAAAGAGAGGGGCTGAAACAGAGGGTCTGAAACAGAGGGTGAGAAACAGAGGGTGAGAAACAGAGGGGCTGAAACAGAGGGTGAGAAACAGAGGTGCTGAAACAGAGTGGCTGAAACAGAGGGCAAGAAACAGAGGGGCTGAAACAGAGGGCGAGAAACAGAGGGTGAGAAACAGAGGGGCTGAAACAGAGGGTGAGAAACAGAGGTGCTGAAACAGAGTGGCTGAAACAGAGGGTGAGAAACAGAGGGGCTGAAACAGAGGGCGAGAAACAGAGGGCCTGAAATAGCGGGAGAGAAACAGAGGGTGAGAAATAGAGGACGAGAAACAAAGGTCGAGAAACAGAGGGCGGGAAACAAAAGGACTGAAACAGAGGGTGAGAAAGAGAGGGGCTGAAACAGAGGGGCTGAACCAAAGGGTCTGAAACAGAGGTCGAGAAACAGAGAGCGAGAAAGAGAGGGGCTGAAACAGAGGGTCTGAAACAGAGGGCGAGAAACAGAGGGTCTGAAACAGAGGGGCTGAAACAGTGGGCTAAAACAGAGGGTCTGAAAAAGAGGGGCTGAAACAGAGGGGCTGAAACAGATGGTGAGAAACAGAGGTCGAGAAACAGCGGGGCTGAAACAGAGCCAGAAACAGAGGGTGAGAAACAGAGGGTGAGAAATAGAGGGCGAGAAACAAAGGTCGAGTAACAGAGGGCAAGAAACAAAAGGACTGAAACTGAAGGCGAGAAAGAGAGGGGCTGAAACAGAGGGTCTGAAACAGAGGGCGAGAAACAGAGGTCCTGAAACAGAGGGCGAGAAGCAGAGGGCGAGAAACAGAGGGGTTGAAACAGAGGGCAAGAAACAGAGTGGCTGAAACAGAGGGGCTGAAACAGAGGGCGAGAAACAGAGGGGCTGAAACAGAGGGGCTGAAATAGAGGGCGAGAAACAGAGTGCGAGAAACAGAGGGTGAGAAACAGAACGCGAGAAACAGAGGGTGAGAAACAGAGCGCGAGAAACAGATGGCAAGAAACAGACGGCAAGAAACAGAGGGGCTGAAACAGAGGGGCTGAAACAGAGCGACTGAAACAGAGGGGCTGAAACAGAGGGTAAGAAACAGAGCGCGAGAAACAGATGGCAAGAAACAGAAGGCGAGAAACAGATGGGCTGAAACAGAGGGCTAGAAACAGAGGGTGAGAAACAGAGGGGCTGAAACAGAGGGCGAGAAGCAGAGGGGCTGAAACAGAGGCGCTGAAACAGAGGGGAGGAAACAGAGGCGCTGAATCTGAGGGGCAGAAACAGAGATGCTGAAACTTAGCACGAGAAACAGAGAGCGAGAAACAGAGGGGCTGAAACAGAGGGCGAGAAACGGGGGGATGAAACAGAGGGTGAGAAACACAGGGGCTGAACCAAAGGGCGAGAAACAGAGGCGAGAAACAGTGGGGCTGAAACAGAAGGCGAGAAACAGAGTGCGAGTAGCAGACGGGTTGAAATAGAGGGCGAGAAACAGAAGGGCTGAAACAGAGGGGCTGAAACAGAGGGCGAGAAACAGAAGGGCTGAAACAGAGGGGCTGAAACAAAGGGTGAGAAACAGAGGCGAGAAACAGAGAGTGAGAAACAGACAGGCTGAAACAGAGAGCGAGGAACAGAGGGGTTGAAACAGAGGGGCTGAAACAGAGGGTGAGAAACAGAGGGGCTGAAACACAGGGGCTGAGACAGAGGGCAAGGAACAGAGGGTCTGAAACAGAGGGCAAGAAACAGAGGGCGATAATCAAAGGGGCTGAAAGAGATTGTCTGAAACAGAGGGGCAGGATCATTGGGGCTGAAACAGAGGGTGAGAAACAGAGGGGCAGAAACAGAGGGGCTGAAACAGAGGGACTGAAACAGGGGGGCTGAAACACAGGGGCTGAACCAGAGGGGCAGAAACAGAGAGCGAGAAACAGAGGTGCTGAAACTGAGGGCGAGAAGCAGCGTGCCAGAAACAGAGGGCGAGAAACAGAGAATGAGAAATAGGGGGGCTGAAACAGAGGGTGAGAAACAGAGGCGCTGGAACAGAGGGGCTGAAACAGAGGGCGGGAAACAGAGGGCGAGAAACAGAGGGGCTGAAACAGAGGGTGGGAAACAGAGGGGCTGAAACATAGGGCGAGGAACAGAGGGTGAGAAACAGAGGGGCTGAAACAGAGGGCGAGAAGCAGATGGGCTGAAACAGAGGGACTGAAACAGAGGGGCTGAAACAGAGGGTGAGAATCAGAGGGTGAGTAACAGAGAGGATGAAGCAGAGGGGCTGAAACAGAGGTCAAGAAACGCAGCGGCTAAAACAGCGGGGCTAAAACAGAGGGGCTGAAACAAAGGGCAAGAAACAGACGGCGAGAAACAGAGAGCGAGAGACAGAGGGCGAGAAAGAGAGGGCGAGAAACAGAGGGTCTGAAACATAGGGGTTGAAACAGAGGGCGAGAAACAGAGGGGCTGAAACAAAGGGCGAGAAACAGAGGCGAGAAACAGAGAGTGAGAAACAGAGGGGCTGAAACAGAGGGCGAGAAACAGTGGGGATGAAACAGTGGGGCTGAAACAGAGGGTGAGAAACACAGGGGCTGAAACAAAGGGCGAGAAACCGAGGCGAGAAACAGTGGGGCTCAAACAGAAGGCGAGAAACAGAGTGCGAGTAGCAGACGGGCTGAAATAGAGGGCGAGAAACAGAAGGGCTGAAACAGAGGGGCTGAAACAGAGGTGCTGAAACAGAGGGCGAGAAACAGAGGGACTGAAACAGAATGGCTGAAACAGAGGGCGAGAAACAGAGGTCCTGAAACAGAGGGCGAGAAGCAGAGGGCGACAAACAGAGGGGTTGAAACAGAGGGCAAGAAACAGAGCGGCTGAAACAGAGGGGCTGAAACAGAGGGCGAGAAACAGAGGGGCTGAAACAGAGGGGCTGAAATAGAGGGCGAGAAACAGAGTGCGAGAAACAGAGGGTGAGAAACAGAACGCAAGAAACAGAGGGTGAGAAACAGAGCGCGAGAAACAGATGGCAAGAAACAGACGGCAAGAAACAGAGGGGCTGAAACAGAGGGCGAGAAACAGTGGGGCTGAAACAGAAGGCGAGAAACAGAGTGCGAGTAGCAGACGGGCTGAAATAGAAGGCGAGAAACAGAAGGGCTGAAACAGAGGGGCTGAAACAGAGGGCGAGAAACAGCGGGGCTAAAACAGAGGGGCTGAAACAGAAGGCGAGAAACAGAGTGCGAGTAGCAGACGGGCTGAAATAGACTGCGAGAAACAGAAGGGCTGAAACAGAGGGGCTTAAACAGAGGGCGAGAAACAGAGGGGCTGAAACAGAAGGGCTGAAACAGAGGGGCTGAAACAGAGTGGCTGAAACAGAGGAGCTGAAACAGAGGGCGAAAAACAGAGGGCAAGAAACAGAGGGCGAGATACATAAGGCGAGAAACAGAAGGCGAGAAACAGAGGGTGTGAAACAGAGTGCGAGTAGCAGACGGGCTGAAATAGAGGCCGAGAAACAGAAGGGCTGAAACAGAGGAGCTGAAACAGAGGGCGAGAAACAGAGGGACTGAAACAGAATGGCTGAAACAGAGTGCGAGAAACAGAGGGGCTGAAACAGAGAGCGAGAAACAGAGGGTGAGAAACAGAGGGGCTGAAACAGAGGGTGAGAAACAGAGGTGCTGAAACAGAGTGGCTGAAACAGAGGGTGAGAAACAGAGGGGCTGAAACAGAGGGCGAGAAACAGAGGGCCTGAAATAGCGGGAGAGAAACAGAGGGTGAGAAATAGAGGACGAGAAACAAAGGTCGAGAAACAGAGGGCGGGAAACAAAAGGACTGAAACAGAGGGCGAGAAAGAGAGGGGCTGAAACAGAGGGGCTGAACCAAAGGGTCTGAAACAGAGGTCGAGAAACAGAGAGCGAGAAAGAGAGGGGCTGAAACAGAGGGTCTGAAACAGAGGGCGAGAAACAGAGGGTCTGAAACAGAGGGGCTGGAACAGTGGGCTAAAACAGAGGGTCTGAAAAAGAGGGGCTGAAACAGAGGGGCTGAAACAGATGGTGAGAAACAGAGGTCGAGAAACAGCGGGGCTGAAACAGAGCCAGAAACAGAGGGTGAGAAACAGAGGGTGAGAAATAGAGGGCGAGAAACAGACGGCAAGAAACAGAGGGGCTGAAACAGAGGGGCTGAAACAGAGCGACTGAAACAGAGGGGCTGAAACAGAGGGTAAGAAACAGAGCGCGAGAAACAGATGGCAAGAAACAGAAGGCGAGAAACAGATGGGCTGAAACAGAGGGCGAGAAACAGAGGGCGAGAAACGGAGGGGCTGAAACAGAGGGGCTGAAACAGAGGGCGAGAAGCAGAGGGGCTGAAACAGAGGCGCTGAAACAGTGGGTAAGAAACAGAGCGCGAGAAACAGATGGCAAGAAACAGAAGGCGAGAAACAGATGGGCTGAAACAGAGAGCGAGAAACAGAGGGTGAGAAACAGAGGGGCTGAAACAGAGGGTGAGAAACAGAGGTGGTGAAACAGAGTGGTTGAAACAGAGGGCGAGAAACAGAGGGTGAGGAACAGAGGGGCTGAAACAGAGGGCGAGAAACAGAGGGCATGAAATAGCGGGAGAGAAACAGAGGGTGAGAAATAGAGGGCGAGAAACAAAGGTCGAGAAACAGAGGGCGGGAAACAAAAGGACTGAAACAGAGGGCGAGAAAGAGAGGGGCTGAAACAGAGGGGCTGAAACAGAGGGCGAGAAACAGAGGATCTGAAACAGAAGGGCTGAAACAGTGGGGCTAAAACAGAGGGTCTGAAAAAGAGGGGCTGAAACAGATGGTGAGAAACAGAGGTCGAGAAACAGCGGGGCTGAAACAGAGCCAGAAACAGAGGGTGAGAAACAGAGGGGCTGAAACATAGGGCGAGGAACAGAGAGCGAGAAACAGAGGGGCTGAAACAGAGGGCGAGAAGCAGATGGGCTGAAACAGAGGGACTGAAACAGAGGGGCTGAAACAGAGGGTGAGAATCAGAAGGTGAGTAACAGAGAGGATGAAACAGAGGGGCTGAAACAGAGGTCAAGAAACACAGCGGCTAAAACAGAGGGGCTAAAACAGAGGGGCTGAAACAAAGGGCAAGAAACAGACGGCGCGAAACAGAGAGCGAGAGACAGAGGGCGAGAAACAGAGGGGCTGAAACATAGCGGCTGAAACAGAGGGCGAGAAACAGAGGGGCTGAAACAAAGGGCGAGAAACAGAGGGGAAAATCAGAGAGTGAGAAACAAATGGGCTGAAACAGAGAGTGAGGAACAGAGGGGTTGAAACAGAGGGTCTGAAACAGAGGGCGAGAAACAGAGGGACTGAAACAGAGGGGCTGAAACAGAGGATGAGAAAAAGAGGCGAGAAACAGAGGGCAAGAAACAGATGGCGAGAAACAGAGGTTGAGAAACAGAATGCGAGAAACAGAGGGCGAGAACCAGAAGGCGAGAAACAGAATGCGAGAAACAGAGGGCGAGAAACAGAGGGGCTGAAACAAAGTGCGAGAAACAGAGGCGAGAAACAGTGGGGCTGAAACAGAGGGGCTGAAACAGAGGGCGAGAAACAGAGGGTCTGAAACAGAGGGCGAGAAACAGAGGTGCTGAAACTTAGCACGAGAAACAGAGAGCGAGAAACAGAGGGGCTGAAACAGAGGGCGAGAAACAGAGGGGCTGAAACAGAGGGGCTGAAACAGAGGGCGAGAAGCAGAGGGGCTGAAACAGAGAGCGAGAAACAGAGGTGCTGAAACTTAGCACGAGAAACAGAGAGCGAGAAACAGAGGGGCTGAAACAGAGGGTGAGAAACAGTGGGGATGAAACAGAGGGGCTGAAACAAAGGGCGAGAAACAGTGGGGCTGAAACAGAAGGCGAGAAACAGAGTGCGAGTAGCAGACGGGCTGAAATAGAAGGCGAGAAACAGAAGGGCTGAAACAGAGGGGCTGAAACAGAGGGCGAGAAACAGCGGGGCTAAAACAGAGGGGCTGAAACAGAAGGCGAGAAACAGAGTGCGAGTAGCAGACGGGCTGAAATAGACTGCGAGAAACAGAAGGGCTGAAACAGAGGGGCTGAAACAGAGGGCGAGAAACAGAGGGGCTGAAACAGAAGGGCTGAAACAGAGGGGCTGAAACAGAGTGGCTGAAACAGAGGAGCTGAAACAGAGGGCGAAAAACAGAGGACAAGAAACAGAGGGCGAGATAGATAAGGCGAGAAACAGAAGGCGAGAAACAGAGGGTGTGAAAAAGAGTGCGAGTAGAAGACGGGCTGAAATAGAGGCCGAGAAACAGAAGGGCTGAAACAGAGGAGCTGAAACAGAGGGCGAGAAACAGAGGGGCTGAAACAGAGGAGCTGAAACAGAGGGCGAGAAACAGAGGGGCTGAAACAGAGAGGCTGAAACAGAGGGCGAGAAACAGAGGGACTGAAACAGAATGGCTGAAACAGAGGGCGAGAAACAGAGGGGCTGAAACAGAGAGCGAGAAACAGAGGGTGAGAAACAGAGGGGCTGAAACAGAGGGTGAGAAATAGAGGGCGAGAAACAAAGGTCGAGAAACAGAGGGCGGGAAACAAAAGGACTGAAACAGAGGGCGAGAAAGAGAGGGGCTGAAACAGAGGGGCTGAAACAGAGGGGCTGAAACAGAGGGCGAGAAGCAGAGGGGCTGAAACAGAGAGCGAGAAACAGAGGGGCTGAAACTTAGCACGAGAAACAGAGAGCGAGAAACAGAGGGGCTGAAACAGAGGGTGAGAAACAGTGGGGATGAAACAGAGGGGCTGAAACAAAGGGCGAGAAACAGTGGGGCTGAAACAGAAGGCGAGAAACAGAGTGCGAGTAGCAGACGGGCTGAAATAGAAGGCGAGAAACAGAAGGGCTGAAACAGAGGGGCTGAAACAGAGGGCGAGAAACAGCGGGGCTAAAACAGAGGGGCTGAAACAGAAGGCGAGAAACAGAGGATCTGAAACAGAAGGGCTGAAACAGTGGGGCTAAAACAGAGGGTCTGAAAAAGAGGGGCTGAAACAGATGGTGAGAAACAGAGGTCGAGAAACAGCGGGGCTGAAACAGAGCCAGAAACAGAGGGTGAGAAACAGAGGGGCTGAAACATAGGGCGAGGAACAGAGAGCGAGAAACAGAGGGGCTGAAACAGAGGGCGAGAAGCAGATGGGCTGAAACAGAGGGACTGAAACAGAGGGGCTGAAACAGAGGGTGAGAATCAGAAGGTGAGTAACAGAGAGGATGAAACAGAGGGGCTGAAACAGAGGTCAAGAAACACAGCGGCTAAAACAGAGGGGCTAAAACAGAGGGGCTGAAACAAAGGGCAAGAAACAGACGGCGCGAAACAGAGAGCGAGAGACAGAGGGCGAGAAACAGAGGGGCTGAAACATAGCGGCTGAAACAGAGGGCGAGAAACAGAGGGGCTGAAACAAAGGGCGAGAAACAGAGGGGAAAATCAGAGAGTGAGAAACAGATGGGCTGAAACAGAGAGCGAGGAACAGAGGGGTTGAAACAGAGGGTCTGAAACAGAGGGCGAGAAACAGAGGGACTGAAACAGAGGGGCTGAAACAGAGGACGAGAAAAAGAGGCGAGAAACAGAGGGCAAGAAACAGATGGCGAGAAACAGAGGTTGAGAAACAGAATGCGAGAAACAGAGGGCGAGAACCAGAAGGCGAGAAACAGAATGCGAGAAACAGAGGGCGAGAAACAGAGGGGCTGAAACAAAGTGCGAGAAACAGAGGCGAGAAACAGTGGGGCTGAAACAGAGGGGCTGAAACAGAGGGCGAGAAACAGAGGGTCTGAAACAGAGGGCGAGAAACAGAGGTGCTGAAACTTAGCACGAGAAACAGAGAGCGAGAAACAGAGGGGCTGAAACAGAGGGCGAGAAACAGAGGGGCTGAAACAGAGGGGCTGAAACAGAGGGCGAGAAGCAGAGGGGCTGAAACAGAGAGCGAGAAACAGAGGTGCTGAAACTTAGCACGAGAAACAGAGAGCGAGAAACAGAGGGGCTGAAACAGAGGGTGAGAAACAGTGGGGATGAAACAGAGGGGCTGAAACAAAGGGCGAGAAACAGTGGGGCTGAAACAGAAGGCGAGAAACAGAGTGCGAGTAGCAGACGGGCTGAAATAGAAGGCGAGAAACAGAAGGGCTGAAACAGAGGGGCTGAAACAGAGGGCGAGAAACAGCGGGGCTAAAACAGAGGGGCTGAAACAGAAGGCGAGAAACAGAGTGCGAGTAGCAGACGGGCTGAAATAGACTGCGAGAAACAGAAGGGCTGAAACAGAGGGGCTGAAACAGAGGGCGAGAAACAGAGGGGCTGAAACAGAAGGGCTGAAACAGAGGGGCTGAAACAGAGTGGCTGAAACAGAGGAGCTGAAACAGAGGGCGAAAAACAGAGGGCAAGAAACAGAGGGCGAGATACATAAGGCGAGAAACAGAAGGCGAGAAACAGAGGGTGTGAAACAGAGTGCGAGTAGCAGACGGGCTGAAATAGAGGCCGAGAAACAGAAGGGCTGAAACAGAGGAGCTGAAACAGAGGGCGAGAAACAGAGGGACTGAAACAGAATGGCTGAAACAGAGGGCGAGAAACAGAGGGGCTGAAACAGAGAGCGAGAAACAGAGGGTGAGAAACAGAGGGGCTGAAACAGAGGGTGAGAAACAGAGGTGCTGAAACAGAGTGGCTGAAACAGAGGGTGAGAAACAGAGGGGCTGAAACAGAGGGCGAGAAACAGAGGGCCTGAAATAGCGGGAGAGAAACAGAGGGTGAGAAATAGAGGACGAGAAACAAAGGTCGAGAAACAGAGGGCGGGAAACAAAAGGACTGAAACAGAGGGTGAGAAAGAGAGGGGCTGAAACAGAGGGGCTGAACCAAAGGGTCTGAAACAGAGGTCGAGAAACAGAGAGCGAGAAAGAGAGGGGCTGAAACAGAGGGTCTGAAACAGAGGGCGAGAAACAGAGGGTCTGAAACAGAGGGGCTGGAACAGTGGGCTAAAACAGAGGGTCTGAAAAAGAGGGGCTGAAACAGAGGGGCTGAAACAGATGGTGAGAAACAGAGGTCGAGAAACAGCGGGGCTGAAACAGAGCCAGAAACAGAGGGTGAGAAACAGAGGGTGAGAAATAGAGGGCGAGAAACAAAGGTCGAGTAACAGAGGGCAAGAAACAAAAGGACTGAAACAGAAGGCGAGAAAGAGAGGGGCTGAAACAGAGGGCGAGAAACAGAGGGACTGAAACAGAGTGGCTGAAACAGAGGGTGAGAAACAGAGGTGCTGAAACAGAGTGGCTGAAACAGAGGGTGAGAAACAGAGGGGCTGAAACAGAGGGCGAGAAACAGAGGGCCTGAAATAGCGGGAGAGAAACAGAGGGTGAGAAATAGAGGACGAGAAACAAAGGTCAAGAAACAGAGGGCGGGAAACAAAAGGACTGAAACAGAGGGCGAGAAAGAGAGGGGCTGAAACAGAGGGGCTGAACCAAAGGGTCTGAAACAGAGGTCGAGAAACAGAGAGCGAGAAAGAGAGGGGCTGAAACAGAGGGCGAGAAACAGAGGGCGAGAAACAGAGGGGCTGAAACAGAGGGGCTGAAACAGAGGGCGAGAAACAGAGGCGAGAAACAGTGGGGCTGAAACAGAGGGCGAGAAGCAGAGGGGCTGAAACAGAGGCGCTAAAACAGAGGGGCAGAAACAGAGAGCGAGAAACAGAGGTGCTGAAACCTAGCACGAGAAACAGAGAGCGAGAAACAGAGGGGCTGAAACAGAGGGCGAGAAACAGAGGGGCTGAAACAGAGGGGCTGAAACAGAGGGCGAGAAGCAGAGGGGCTGAAACAGAGAGCGAGAAACAGAGGTGCTGAAACTTAGCACGAGAAACAGAGAGCGAGAAACAGAGGGGCTGAAACAGAGGGTGAGAAACAGTGGGGATGAAACAGAGGGGCTGAAACAAAGGGCGAGAAACAGTGGGGCTGAAACAGAAGGCGAGAAACAGAGTGCGAGTAGCAGACGGGCTGAAATAGAAGGCGAGAAACAGAAGGGCTGAAACAGAGGGGCTGAAACAGAGGGCGAGAAACAGCGGGGCTAAAACAGAGGGGCTGAAACAGAAGGCGAGAAACAGAGTGCGAGTAGCAGACGGGCTGAAATAGAAGGCGAGAAACAGAAGGACTGAAACAGAGGGGCTGAAACAGAGGGCGAGAAACAGCGGGGCTAAAACAGAGGGGCTGAAACAGAAGGCGAGAAACAGAGTGCGAGTAGCAGACGGGCTGAAATAGACTGCGATAAACAGAAGGGCTGAAACAGAGGGGCTGAAACAGAGGGCGAGAAACAGAGGGGCTGAAACAGAAGGGCTGAAACAGAGGGGCTGAAACAGAGTGGCTGAAACAGAGGGGCTGAAACAGAGGGCGAAAAACAGAGGGCAAGAAACAGAGGGCGAGATACATAAGGCGAGAAACAGAAGGCGAGAAACAGAGGGTGTGAAACAGAGTGCGAGTAGCAGACGGGCTGAAATAGAGGCCGAGAAACAGAAGGGCTGAAACAAAGGAGCTGAAACAGAGGGCGAGAAACAGAGGGGCTGAAACAGAGGGGCTGAAACAGAGGGCGAGAAACAGAGGGACTGAAACAGAATGGCTGAAACAGAGGGCGAGAAACAGAGGGGCTGAAACAGAGAGCGAGAAACAGAGGGTGAGAAACACAGGGACTGAAACAGAGGGTGAGAAACAGAGGGGCTGAAACAGAGGGCGAGAAACAGAGGGCCTGAAATAGCGGGAGAGAAACAGAGGGTGAGAAATAGAGGACGAGAAACAAAGGTCGAGAAACAGAGGGCGGGAAACAAAAGGACTGAAACAGAGGGCGAGAAAGAGAGGGGCTGAAACAGAGGGGCTGAACCAAAGGGTCTGAAACAGAGGTCGAGAAACAGAGAGCGAGAAAGAGAGGGGCTGAAACAGAGGGTCTGAAACAGAGGGCGAGAAACAGAGGGTCTGAAACAGAGGGGCTGAAACAGTGGGCTAAAACAGAGGGTCTGAAAAAGAGGGGCTGAAACAGAGGGGCTGAAACAGATGGTGAGAAACAGAGGTCGAGAAACAGCGGGGCTGAAACAGAGCCAGAAACAGAGGGTGAGAAACAGAGGGTGAGAAATAGAGGGCGAGAAACAAAGGTCGAGTAACAGAGGGCAAGAAACAAAAGGACTGAAACAGAAGGCGAGAAAGAGAGGGGCTAAAACAGAGGGTCTGAAACAGAGGGTGAGAAACAGAGGGTGAGAAACAGAGGGGCTGAAACAGAGGGTGAGAAACAGAGGTGCTGAAACAGAGTGGCTGAAACAGAGGGCAAGAAACAGAGGGGCTGAAACAGAGGGCGAGAAACAGAGGGTGAGAAACAGAGGGGCTGAAACAGAGGGTGAGAAACAGAGGTGCTGAAACAGAGTGGCTGAAACAGAGGGTGAGAAACAGAGGGGCTGAAACAGAGGGCGAGAAACAGAGGGCCTGAAATAGCGGGAGAGAAACAGAGGGTGAGAAATAGAGGACGAGAAACAAAGGTCGAGAAACAGAGGGCGGGAAACAAAAGGACTGAAACAGAGGGCGAGAAAGAGAGGGGCTGAAACAGAGGGGCTGAACCAAAGGGTCTGAAACAGAGGTCGAGAAACAGAGAGCGAGAAAGAGAGGGGCTGAAACAGAGGGTCTGAAACAGAGGGCGAGAAACAGAGGGTCTGAAACAGAGGGGCTGAAACAGTGGGCTAAAACAGAGGGTCTGAAAAAGAGGGGCTGAAACAGAGGGGCTGAAACAGATGGTGAGAAACAGAGGTCGAGAAACAGCGGGGCTGAAACAGAGCCAGAAACAGAGGGTGAGAAACAGAGGGTGAGAAATAGAGGGCGAGAAACAAAGGTCGAGTAACAGAGGGCAAGAAACAAAAGGACTGAAACAGAAGGCGAGAAAGAGAGGGGCTGAAACAGAGGGTCTGAAACAGAGGCCGAGAAACAGAGGTCCTGAAACAGAGGGCGAGAAGCAGAGGGCGAGAAACAGAGGGGTTGAAACAGAGGGCAAGAAACAGAGTGGCTGAAACAGAGGGGCTGAAACAGAGGGCGAGAAACAGAGGGTGAGAAACAGAGGGGCTGAAATAGAGGGCGAGAAACAGAGTGCGAGAAACAGAGGGTGAGAAACAGAACGCGAGAAACAGAGGGTGAGAAACAGAGCGCGAGAAACAGATGGCAAGAAACAGACGGCAAGAAACAGAGGGGCTGAAACAGAGGGGCTGAAACAGAGCGACTGAAACAGAGGGGCTGAAACAGAGGGTAAGAAACAGAGCGCGAGAAACAGATGGCAAGAAACAGAAGGCGAGAAACAGATGGGCTGAAACAGAGGGCTAGAAACAGAGGGTGAGAAACAGAGGGGCTGAAACAGAGGGGCTGAAACAGAGGGCGAGAAGCAGAGGGGCTGAAACAGAGGCGCTGAATCAGAGGGGAGGAAACAGAGGCGCTGAATCTGAGGGGCAGAAACAGAGATGCTGAAACTTAGCACGAGAAACAGAGAGCGAGAAACAGAGGGGCTGAAACAGAGGGCGAGAAACGGGGGGATGAAACAGAGGGTGAGAAACACAGGGGCTGAACCAAAGGGCGAGAAACAGAGGCGAGAAACAGAGGGGCTGAAACAGAAGGCGAGAAACAGAGTGCGAGTAGCAGACGGGTTGAAATAGAGGGCGAGAAACAGAAGGGCTGAAACAGAGGGGCTGAAACAGAGGGCGAGAAACAGAAGGGCTGAAACAGAGGGGCTGAAACAAAGGGTGAGAAACAGAGGCGAGAAACAGAGAGTGAGAAACAGACAGGCTGAAACAGAGAGCGAGGAACAGAGGGGTTGAAACAGAGGGGCTGAAACAGAGGGTGAGAAACAGAGGTGCTGAAACTGAGGGCGAGAAGCAGCGTGCCAGAAACAGAGGGCGAGAAACAGAGAATGAGAAATAGGGGGGCTGAAACAGAGGGTGAGAAACAGAGGCGCTGGAACAGAGGGGCTGAAACAGAGGGCGGGAAACAGAGGGCGAGAAACAGAGGGGCTGAAACAGAGGGTGGGAAACAGAGGGGCTGAAACATAGGGCGAGGAACAGAGGGTGAGAAACAGAGGGGCTGAAACAGAGGGCGAGAAGCAGATGGGCTGAAACAGAGGGACTGAAACAGAGGGGCTGAAACAGAGGGTGAGAATCAGAGGGTGAGTAACAGAGAGGATGAAGCAGAGGGGCTGAAACAGAGGTCAAGAAACGCAGCGGCTAAAACAGCGGGGCTAAAACAGAGGGGCTGAAACAAAGGGCAAGAAACAGACGGCGAGAAACAGAGAGCGAGAGACAGAGGGCGAGAAAGAGAGGGCGAGAAACAGAGGGTCTGAAACATAGGGGTTGAAACAGAGGGCGAGAAACAGAGGGGCTGAAACAAAGGGCGAGAAACAGAGGCGAGAAACAGAGAGTGAGAAACAGAGGGGCTGAAACAGAGGGCGAGAAACAGTGGGGATGAAACAGTGGGGCTGAAACAGAGGGTGAGAAACACAGGGGCTGAAACAAAGGGCGAGAAACCGAGGCGAGAAACAGTGGGGCTCAAACAGAAGGCGAGAAACAGAGTGCGAGTAGCAGACGGGCTGAAATAGAGGGCGAGAAACAGAAGGGCTGAAACAGAGGGGCTGAAACAGAGGTGCTGAAACAGAGGGCGAGAAACAGAGGGACTGAAACAGAATGGCTGAAACAGAGGGCGAGAAACAGAGGTCCTGAAACAGAGGGCGAGAAGCAGAGGGCGACAAACAGAGGGGTTGAAACAGAGGGCAAGAAACAGAGCGGCTGAAACAGAGGGGCTGAAACAGAGGGCGAGAAACAGAGGGGCTGAAACAGAGGGGCTGAAATAGAGGGCGAGAAACAGAGTGCGAGAAACAGAGGGTGAGAAACAGAACGCAAGAAACAGAGGGTGAGAAACAGAGGGTGAGAAACAGATGGCAAGAAACAGACGGCAAGAAACAGAGGGGCTGAAACAGAGGGGCTGAAACAGAGCGACTGAAACAGAGGGGCTGAAACAGAGGGTAAGAAACAGAGCGCGAGAAACAGATGGCAAGAAACAGCGGGCGAGAAACAGAGGGGCTGAAACAGAGGGCGAGAAACAGAGGGCGAGAAACAGAGGGGCTGAAACAGAGGGGCTGAAACAGAGGGCGAGAAGCAGAGGGGCTGAAACAGAGGCGCTGAAACAGAGGGGCGGAAACAGAGGCGCTGAATCTGAGGGGCAGAAACAGAGATGCTGAAACTTAGCACGAGAAACAGAGAGCGAGAAACAGAGGGGCTGAAACAGAGGGCGAGAAACGGGGGGATGAAACAGAGGGTGAGAAACACAGTGGCTGAACCAAAGGGCGAGAAACAGAGGCGAGAAACAGTGGGGCTGAAACAGAAGGCAAGAAACAGAGTGCGAGTAGCAGACGGACTGAAATAGAGGACGAGAAACAGAAGGGCTGAAACAGAGGGGCTGAAACAGAGGGCGAGAAACAGCGGGGCTAAAACAGAGGGGCTGAAACAGAGGGCAAGAAACAGACGGGCGAGAAACAGAGGGGCTGAAACAGAAGGGCTGAAACAGAGGGCGAGAAACAGAGGGCAAGAAACAGAGGGCAAGAAACAGAGGGCGAGAAACATAAGGTGAGAAACAGAAGGCGAGAAACAGACGGTGTGAAACAGAGTGCGAGTAGCAGACGGGCTGAAATACAGGCCGAGAAACAGAAGGGCTGAAACAGAGGGGTTGAAACAGAGGGCGAGAAACAGAGGGGCTGAAACAGAGGGGCTGAAACAGAGGGCGAGAAACAGAGGGACTGAAACAGAATGGCTGAAACAGAGGGCGAGAAACAGAGGGGCTGAAACAGTGGGGATGAAACAGAGGGCGAGAAACAGAGGGTGAGAAACAGAGGGCGAGAAACAGAGGGCGAGAAACAGACGGCAAGAAACAGAGGGCAAGAAACAGAGGGGCTGAAACAGAGAGCGAGAAACAGAGGGTGAGAAACAGAGGGGCTGAAACAGAGGGTGAGAAACAGAGGTGCTGAAACAGAGTGGTTGAAACAGAGGGCGAGAAACAGAGGGTGAGAAACAGAGGGGCTGAAACAGAGGGTGAGAAACAGAGTGCCTCAAAAAGCGGGAGAGAAACAGAGGGTGAGAAATAGAGGGCGAGAAACAAAGGTCGAGAAACAGAGGGCGGGAAACAAAAGGACTGAAACAGAGGGCGAGAAAGAGAGGGGCTGAAACATAGGGGCTGAACCAAAGAGTCTGAAACAGAGGTCGAGAAACAGAGGGCGAGAAAGAGAGGGGCTGAAACAGAGGGTCTGAAACTGAGGGCGAGAAACAGAGGGTCTGAAACAGAGGGGCTGAAACAGTGGGGCTAAAACAGAGGGTCTGAAAAAGAGGGGCTGAAACAGAGGGGCTGAAACAGATGGTGAGAAACAGAGGTCGAGAAACAGCGGGGCTGAAACAGAGCCAGAAACAGAGGGTGAGAAACAGAGGGTGAGAAAAAGAGGGCGAGAAACAAAGGTCGAGTAACAGAGGGCAAGAAACAAAAGGACTGAAACAGAAGGCGAGAAAGAGAGGGGCTGAAACAGAGGGTCTGAAACAGAGGGCGAGAAACAGAGGTCCTGAAACAGAGGGCGAGAAGCAGAGGGCGAGAAACAGAGGGGTTGAAACAGAGGGGCTGAAATAGAGGGCGAGAAACAGAGTGCGAGAAACAGAGGGTGAGAAACAGAACGCGAGAAACAGAGGGTAAGAAACAGAGCGCGAGAAACAGATGTCAAGAAACAGAGGGCGAGAAACAGAGGGGCTGAAACAGAGGGCGGGAAACAGTGTGGCTGACATAGAGTGGCTAAAACAAAGGGACTGAAACAGAGGGTGAGAAACAGAGGGGTTGAAACAGAGTGCGAGAAACAGAGAGGCTGAAACAGCGGGAGAGAAGCAGAGGGTGTGAAACAGAGGGCGAGAAACAAAGGGCGAGAAACAGAGGGTGCGAAACAGAGGGACTGAAACAGAGGGGCTGAAACAGAGGGCGAGAAACAGAGGGGCTAAAACAGAGGGCTGAAACAGATGGTGAGAAACAGAGGTCGAGAAACAGCGGGGCTGAAAACGAGGGGCTGAAACTGAGAGGCTGAAACAGAGGGCGAGAAGCAGAGCGCGAGAAACAGAGGGAGAGAAACAGAAGGCGAGAAACAGAGGGGCTCAAACAGAGGGCCTGAAACAGAGGGCGAGAAACCATGACCCAGACCCTAATCCTAACCCTGACACTATCATTAACCTTAACCCTAACTCTAACCATAACCGTGACGCAGACCCTAATCCTACCCCGACCCTATCACTAACCCTAAACCTATCACTGACCCTGACCCTTACCCACACTCTAACAATACAGCAGGGGACCACCCTTAACCCTACCCTAACCCTAACTCTATCGCAGGTGAGAGCATGGGCTTCCCTAACCATCACCCTACCCTAACCCTAACTCTAACCCTAACTCTAACCCCATCGCCTAACCCTAACCTTAACCCATACCCTGGCCCTGAGCCTAAACCAAACCATACAGCAGTGGACTAATCCTAACCCTAACCCTTACCTTGACCCTGACCCTAAACCTGATCATACAGCAGTGGACAAACCCTAGACCTAACCGTAACCCTAACCCTAAACCTAAACCTAACTCTAACACTTTCCCTGACCCTTACCCTGACCCTGACCCTACTCCTAACCATACAGCAGGGGACTAACCTGAACCCTAACCATAACTCTAACCCTAACTGTGAACCTACGACTATCTCTAACCCTGACCTAGACCATAACACTGCCCTTACCATAACCCTTACCCTGACCCTAATCATACAGCAGGAGACTCACACTAACCCTATGACCCAAACCTAAACCCTCACCCTGCCTGTCACCCTAACCCAAACCCTAACCTTAATGCTAACACCAACCCTGACACAAACCCTAACCGTGAACCGAACACTAACTCTAACCCTGACCTTGACCATAACCCTGCCCTGACCGTAACCCTGACCCTTATCCTTACCCTGACCCTAACCGTACAGCAGGAGGCTAATCCTAACCCTATCACCCTAACCGTAACCCTAACCTAACCCGAATCCTAACCGTAACCCTAACCTAATCCTAACCCTAATATTAAGCCTAACCCGAACCTTAACCCTAACCCTGACCCAGACCCTAATCCTAACCCTGACACTATCCCTAACCCTAAACCTATTCCTGACTTTGACCCTGACCCTGACCCTAACCCTAACCATACAGCAGGGGACTAACCGTAACCCTAAATGCAATGGGCAGCATGGAGGCACAGTGTTGCCTCACAACGTCAGAGACCCAGGTTCAATTCCCGCCTCAGGCGACTGTCACCGAGTATCTGCGTGGGTTTCCTCCAGGTGCTCCGGTTTCCTCCCACAGTCCAAAGTTGTGCAGGTTAGGTGAATTGGCAATGCTAAATTGCCCGTAGTGTTAGGTGAAGGGGTAAACGTAGGGGAATGGGTCTGGGTGGGTTGCGCTTCGGCGGGTCGTTGTGGACTTGTTGGACCAAAGGGCCTGTTTCCACACTGTAAGTAATCTAATCTAATCAAATCCTAACCCTAACCTAATCCTAACCCTAAAATTAACCCAAACCCTACCCTGACCCTATCCCTAATCCTAAACCTATCCCTGACGCTGCCCTGACCCAAACCCTTACTCTAACCCTAACTCTAACCTTAACCCTAATCTGAAATCTAACCTGAACCCTAATCCGACACTGACACCCTACCCTAACCCTGACCGTGACCCTGACACTGACCATGACCCTGACCCTAACCCCAAACCCTAAAACCTAACCTTAACCCGAACCGGAACCTGAACCCTAACCTGGACCCCAATCCGAACCTGAACCCAAACCCTCACACTAATTCTAACTCTAACCCGAACCTAAACTCTAACCTAAGCCTGAGCCCAATCCCCATCCCCAACCTGAGCCTCATCCTTGTCCCTGACCCTAACCCTATACCTGACCCTGACCCTGCATCTATCCCTAACCATAACCCTAACTCCATCTTTAATCCTCAGCCTAATCCTAACATGAACCCTAACCCTAACTCTAACCCTGGATCACATGGACCAGGCCAAGCCCTCTCAAAATATATCACGGAGATGGCCAAGATCCAAACTTTTTATTTTATTATAAGGCAAGTGTGAGGATTGTGTTACAGATGTGATTCAATTGGTCTATTTAACTCGATTGCAATACTTAATAAAATTGTATATTATTTAACTGTTAACCATCAACACTTCCTTGGCAAAGTCAAATACAGTAAAACAATTTATCCTCATATAATCCAGGAAAGAAAAAACTTCTGAAAAAAAAAGTCCAACAGCAGAGAGAGAATTCAAGCTTTTTGCTGCAGCAGGGCAAGAGCTGTATCTATCAGCATCAACAACCAACTCCAAACCCCAACCTAAAGCAAAACTGAAACCTTGGGTCCGTGTGAACCTGACTCCACTCGCTCATAAAACATAGAACACAGAAGAGTACAACATAGTACAGGCACTTTGGCCCTTGATGCTGGGCCACCTTTTTATCCTACTCTAAGATCAAACTAGCCTATACTGTATACCCTACATTTTCATCCATGTGCCTATCCAAGAATTGCTTAAATGTCCCTAATGTATCTGATACTACTATCACTGTTGGCTCCCACGCTCCCACCACTCTCTGAGTAAAGAACCTACCTCTGACATCTCTCTTAACTCTTCCTCCAATCACTTTAAAATTATGCTCCCTCATGATATTTAGCCCTTAAATTTATTCCTTAAAATCCTTCCTTGAGATTCCCTGCTTCACTAAATTCCAGTTGCACTCTAATGAAAATAAGGCAGCACTTCTGTGTTGTTTCGCCCGTTTCTCCCTCTTTGTTTGTCCCCTTCTTTTCCTATTTGTCCCACATCTGATTATCTATCTCCCCTTCTGTTTTCCTCTTTCCCCTCTCAACCCCATTTATGTCACTGGTCAGAGAAAGAAGGGGGTGACTGTGACTGAGAGTAGAAATCCAGGAGCCTTTGTCATTGTCAAATATGCCTGACCTTCCTTAAGAGTGAGGGTTGCAGAATGATTGAGTTAACTGACCATGGCAAAATTTAAGTGGAAAGTGCAACAAAAAATGCAGTATTAGTAGGGGATGGTATAACGAGGAGTATTGACATTGCTCTCTGCAGCAAACAGCGAGAGTACAAACAGCTATGTTGCCTGCCTGGTAGCATGGTTTGGGACATGTGCTCAGTGTTGGACAGCAATCATTGAAACAATCCATTGCAATGCACTAACATGCAAAGAAAAAGTGAGATGCTCCCACATGGCAAGTTCAGTGTCACTAATTGCAAGGACTTTATGTCAACTGTGTTCCAACTAGTGGCCTTGAGAACAGCACTGAAAGAGCTTAGCAGTTGAAGAGTCTGACAGAAAGGTCATGATTCTGGAAACATTCCTACTACACAGGAGTCTATGTAGAATTTTATGGTAGCATCTCTAGAACTTTAGTTAGACCATATGTGGAATATTGCATACAGTTCTAGTCACCAATTACTCAAAGGTTTTGGAGAGAGCATAGAAAATGTTTATCAGATTACTGTTTGGTTTGAAGAGATATTGGCCAAACTTGGCTTGTTTACACTTGAAAGTCAGAGGCTAAGGGGTGATGTGATAAGAAGTTTACAAAATTATGTAAGGTATGGATAGAATGGATAGTCAAGAGCCTTTTCCTTGAGTAGAAATGTCAATTACTAGGGGACATAGGTTTAGGGTGAAATGGGGAGAGTTTAAAGGAGATGTAAGAGGCAAAGTTTTTACACAAAGATGGAAAGTACTGCCAGAGGAGATATCAGAAACAAATACAACAGCAATGTTTAAGAGGTATTAGATTAGATTCCCTACAGTGTGGAAACAGGCCCTTCGGCCCAACAAGTCCGCACTGACCCTCCGAAGAGCAACCCACCCAGACCCATTCCCCTACATTTACCCCTTCACCTAACACTACAGGCAATTTAGCATGGCCAATTCACGTAACCTGCGCGTCTTTGGACTGTGGGAGGAAACCGGAGCACCTGGATTAAACCCACGCAGACACGGGGAGAATGTGCAAAATCCACACAGAGAGTTGCCTGAGGTGGAAATTGAACCCAGGTCTCTGGCACTGTGAGGCAGCAGTGCTAACCACTGTGCCACCGTGCCGCTCAAATATCTTGGCAGATACATGGAACAGGCAGGATATACACAGGAATATAGACCCGTGTAGAGGCAGAAGCTTATTAGTTTAGATAGGCGTCATGTGCCGGCACATATTTGGTGGACTTGAAGGCCTGTTCCTGTGCTAACCTCTCTTTTGTCCTTTGTTCAAATGTGGATGATAGGTCTCCGAACAGCACACTTTTTCCTCCTCATGTTCCTCTTCTCAGTTACCCTCTGATCCAGTCCCCCACACCTTTAAATAATCATATTTTGGAACACACAGTAATGATCACAATATTGAACACCGTGGCCTGTGTCACAAAGTTGGTCCCCTTTTTCTAAAAGCTGTTACTTTTCTCAAGGATACCTTGTCCTTGGTTTCTTTCAAAGGGTCATAAACAGCTCCTGGCTCTGAGGTGACTAGTTTGGTACAGAGATGAAAAAGGATTTTGAGAGGCCTTTTGTTTATATGTAAACAGATGAGACTTCAGACCAAAGTGGTCATGTTTTAAAAGTGACCTGTATAATTAAATGGGCGTGGTCACCTCTCCAGCTGAGCAGTCCAGTCCAGAATTAGTTAGGGGTTCAGCTATGTGGAAATAGGCTGCAAAACTCTCTCTCTCCTTCTGCCCTTCAAACTTCAAGCATGTGTTCAATTTTTACGTACTTTTTAAGGGGGTTTGCTTATTGGAACTATTGTGTATAGGCTGAGTTCTGTAGGGGCTCTTTATTCTGTTCTTTGTGCTCAATTGTGTAATTTTGTGAATAAATTTCTGTCTGTTTTAAAACCTGGTAGTCAACCTTGCTAACTTATTCCAGGTAATTTTCACTGTATACTTACCAAAACAAATAGCAAAGTTATGGTCTAAGTTGCCTGCTTAAGAATGTCTTGAGTAGTCTAGCCTAGTTCATAACACCTGCTTATACTGGAGGATACTCTTCAACAAGTCAAAACTGTGGAAATGTATTTTCAACATCAATTGTTTATTCAATGTTGTCTCAACAAAGTTTTCGCTGTAGCACCATTTGCTCAGAGTCTTAGTACTGAACAGCTGTAAACTCAATGGGTGGAGTTCTTTTTTGTTCAGGCATTTAGTTGGCTCATCTATTGGTGTGCTGATGTCTACTTGTGTACAATCAATGATCTTTAGATGGCGGTAAAGGCCCACAGCCACTTTTGACTTTACTGACACCTATATTTCAAAACTGATGTCGGCACCCGCCTTCTGGAGTAGGACATCCATGATCTAAATCATGCCACGATGAACAGTTTATAGAAAAATGCCAGCCAGGTTTGATGGAATGACCTAGATGCACAAAAGTTCAGTGCTAAGGTGATATTGATGGCAGATAGGGTTCTACATCAAATCATTGTGCACCTTAGCGCAAATCTAAAAGACTATACACTTAGTAATTATACCTTACACTAAAAAGAAACATTTAAAAACTCTCTTAAAGCAGTTTGATTAGAGTAGGGTTGATATGAACTGTACCCAATGACTATGAATTGCATGTTGTAGGCCTAATCTGTCTGAAATTTGTCAATACAAAGAATGACATTGCATGTTTTTCAGTTTCAAATGTATTAAGAATTTCATGCAAACAAATATCATTTGTATTTTACTTGAGCATGTAATTTATTCTTAACACAAATTTCCAGCAAGACCCACATTTGGAGCATATTAATATTCTTCACATGTGCATTAAGCTTCTGTTGAAAAGTTTAATTAAATGTAAATAGATCATTTAATATTCAAGATGAAAGTATCACCAACAATAGTAAGATATTTCTTTGGTTTCAGAGTTCAATGTTCAGTTTCTTCTTCAAATTCAATCATGTCCTTGTAACTGCGTTTGAAAAATCCACACTGTGAAATAAGAAGAACGAACATGAATGTAAGAGTTTTGAACATAAGAACATGATTAAGAAACAGCTGTTTGGAGGCTATGAAAAACTGACTTCTGAAATGGATACGTGACCTTTTTTGGTCAGTATTCAGCTGCAAGATACATCCATGGATTTACCTTTTACAGTACTAGCATCAATTTGTACTCCTAACATGTAGATAGTCCCCACAGGTTTTGGTGATGAGTCGACTGGCCTCCCCAGGATTTTCAATCATGAATTTTAGTTTGTCCACCAGCAAATCTTTACCATCTACATCACACAAGAAATGTGAATGTACAGATAATGGTACTTTGCAACACTGATCTACGTGTTATTGCTTCTTTAGAAACCCTAAGAGATACCATATTCTAAAAAAATCAGAAATGTAACCCAAACCAACAGTCAGTGGAAATGAACACTGACAAATGAAATGCCCTGGGAAAGGTATCACAGTAAGCCAGCTCTGAAGAAGAGTTAAAAGATAATCAATATGTTAATTCTATTTCTTTATAGATGCTGCCAGATGTGTTGAATTTCTCCAGCATTCTCTGCATTTGTTACAGTAGACCAAGGCTGATCATATATTACATGTTCAACAGGGTCATCTTGCTTCAGGAGTGCTTGGAATTTGTTACAATAATATCATGCATTAATGCTCCAGTTTTCCAGTGTCATGTTTTTACATTGGTTAGCAACTGAAAACAATTTTGCTCATCTTGCAGGCATGCTGCAAAAGTAATGGTACGATAACATATATCATTGGTGCCCCTCAAGAAATTATAACAAATTGTCTCTCTCTAATGGAAAGAGATGTCTATGGTCCTATGTGGAATTTGACTAATTAATTTATTAACTGTTAATGCACAATTTACCCAAACATTTCAGAGGAATAGAAAATATGCTTTAACTTGCAAATCTTCAGAGGATACTGGCCAATTTACCAACATTCACAGTTTCATTGATAAAAAGCACAAAAATAATTGACTGCTTTGTGGAAAACCTAAGCTCGGTCCATAAAAATGACCCAACCTACCAGTTGCCTGCCACTTCAACAGACCATGTTGCCTGACAAACATCTCTGTCTCAGGCTTGCTGCAGTGCTCCAGTGGGGCTCTGCACATGCTGGAAGAACAGTACCTCATTTTCCACTTGGGAACCTGCAGTCTTCAGCATTCAGTATCAAGTCCAAAAATTTTAGGGCCTGGGCACCTGTTTTCATATTCTTTACCTACCCCTCAAACCTCTGGCCCTGACATCACATAGGCTGCTTTCATCATAGCCAACTCATTTTCACCCACGAATGGTCTCTATTATCAGCTTCTGTTTATCCCCAGCTCACAAGAGTTCACTGGCAAGCAGAAAGGTGGTTTGAAGTATGTCTACTTCAACGCCAGGAGCATCCGGAATAAGGTGGGTGAACTTGCAGCATGGGTTAGTATCTGGGACTTTGATGTTGTTGCCATTTCGGAGACATGGGTAGAACAGGAACAGGAATGGTTGTTGCAGGTTCTGGGATTTAGATGTTTCAGTAAGAACAGAGAAGATAGTAAAAGAGGGGGAGGTGTGGCATTGTTAACCAAGGACAGTATTATGGTTGCAGAGAGGACATTTGAGGACTTGTCTACTGAGGTAGTATGGGCTGAGGTTAGAAACAGGAAAGGAGAGGTCACTCCGTTGGGTGCTCTCTATAGGCCTTCGAATAGTTCCAGAGGAGTAGAGGAAAGGACATAGAACATAGAACATAGAAAAATACAGCGCAGTACAGGCCCTTTGGCCCTCGATGTTGTGCCGATCCAAGCCCACCTAACCTACACTAGCCCACTATCCTCCATATGCCTATCCAATGACCGTTTAAATGCCCATAAAGAGGGAGATTCCACCACTGCTACTGGCAGGGCATTCCATGAGCTCACGACTTGCTGAGTAAAGAATCTTCCCCTAACATCTGTCCTATACCTACCACCCCTTATTTTAAGGTATGCCCCATCATAATAGCAAAGGAGTACGAAAGAGTACTTTAAATGGGCCAATTTTTGTCCAATGTGTGCAGGAGGGTTTCCTGACACAGTATGTAGACAGGCAAACAAGGGGCGAGGCCACATTGGATTTGATACTGGGTAATGAACCTGGCCAGGTGATAGTTTTGGAGGTAGGTGAGCACTTTGCTCATAGTGACTACAATTCGGTTATGTTTATTTTAGTGATGGGAAAGTTAAGCATATACGCAGGGCAATAATTACTGCTTGGGGAAAGGCAATTATGATGTGATTTGGCAAGATTTAAATGCATAGGATCGGGAAGGAAACTGCAGGGGATTGACATATTTGAAACATGGAGCTTATTCAAGGAACAGCTACTGCATGTCCTTGATATGTATGTACCTGTCATGCAGGGAGGAAGTTGTCGAGCGAGGGAGCCGTGGTTTACTGAAGAAGTTGAATCTCTTGTCAAGAGGAAGAAGGTGACTTACATTAGGATGAGACATGAAGGATCAGTTAGGGCACTTGAAAGTTATAAGTTAGCCAGGAAAAACCTAAAGAGAGAGTGAAGTAGAGCTAGGAGGAGACGTGAGACATCATTGTCAGATACAATGAAGGCAAACCCTAAAGCTTTCTATCGGTATTTCAGGAATAAGAGAATGTCTAGAGAAAGATTAGGCCCAATCAAGGGCAGCAAAGGAAGTTGTGTGTCGAGTCTGAGGAGATAGGGGAAGCACTAAATGAATATTTTTCATCAGTATTCACATTGGAAAAAAACCATGTTGTCGAGGAAAATACTGAGATACAGAGTAGTAAACTAGACCGGATTGAGGTGCACAAGGAGGAGGTGCTAGAAATTCTGGAAGGAGTGAAAATAAATACGTTCCTCTGGGCTGGATGGGATTTATCCTAGGATTCTCTGGGAAGCCAAGGAAGAGAGTGTAGAGCCTTTGGCTTTGACTTTTATGTCATCACTGTTCACAGGAATAGTGATGAGCCAGAAGACTGGATCACAGCAAATGTTGTCCCTTTGTTTAAGATGAGGTGTAAAGACAACCCTGGAAATTATAGACCTGTGAGCCTTACTTTGGTTGTGGGTAAAGTGTTGGAAAAGGTTATAAGAGGTAGGATTTTTCATCATCTAGAGAGGAATATGTTAATTAGGGATAGTCAACATGGTTTTGTGAAGGGTAGATTGTGCCTCACAAACCTTATTGAGTTATTTGAGAAGGTGACCAAACAGGTGGATGAGGGTAAAACAGTTGATGTGGTGTATATGGATTCCAGTAAGGCATTTGATAAGGTTCTCCATGGAAGGCTATTGAATAGAATATAGAGGCATGGGATTGAGGGTGATTTAAGGTTTGGGTCAGAAATTGGCTGGCTAAAGAAGAAAGAGGGTGGTGGTTGATGGTAATTGTTCATCTTGGAGTTCACTTACTAGTGGTATACTTCAAGGATCTATTTTGGGGCCACTGCTGTTTGTCATTTCGAGAAGTGAGCTGGATGAGGGCAGAGAAGGATGGGTTATTAAATTTGTGGATGACACTTAGGTCAATGGAGCTGTGGATTGTGCTGAAGGATATTGCGGGTAACAGAGAGTCATAGATAAGCTACAGAGCTGGGCTGAGAGGTGGCAAATGGAGTTTAATGCAGATTGATAGGAGTGTTAAGAAGTCATAGTCATACAGTGTTTTGGCCTTTATTAATAGAGGGATTGAGTTCCAGAACCAGGAGGTTATACTGCAGCTGTACAAAGCTCTGGTACGGCCACACTTGGAGTATTGTGTACAGTTCTGGTCACTGCATTATAAGAAGGATCTGGAAGCTTTGGAAAGGGTGCAGAGGAGATTTACTAGGATGTTGCCAGGTATGGAAGGAATGTTTTACGAGGAAAGGCTGAGGGCCTTGAGGCTGTTCTCGTTAGAGAGAAGAAGGTTGAGAGATGACTTAATAGAGACATACAAGATAATCAGAGGGTTAGATAGGGTGGACAGGGAGAGCCTTTTTTCAAGTATGGGGGACGGCAAACACAAGGGGACACAACTTTAAAGTGAGGGGAGATAGGTATAAGACAGATGTCAGAGGTAGTTTCTTTATTCAGAGAGTAGTAAGGGTATGGAATGCTTTGCCTGCTTCGGTAGTAGATTCGCCAAGTTTAAGTGCATTTAAGTCGTCATTGGACAGGCAAATGGACGTACATGGAATAGTGTAGGTGGGATGAGCTTCAGATTAGTATGACAGGGCGGCGCAACATCGAGGGCCGAAGGGCCTATACTGCGCTGTAATGTTCTATGTTTTATGTTCTAAGTGTGAGGTGATTCACTTTGGAAGGAGCAACAGGAATAAACAGTACTGGGCTAATGGTAAGATTCTTGGTAGTGTAGATGAGCAGAGAGATCTCGGTGCCCATGTTCATAGATCCCTGAAAGTTACCACCCAGGTTGATAGGGTTGTTAAGAAGGCATATGCTGCAGCCGTACAAAACCGGTGCGGCTGCAGTTGGAGTACTGCGTACAGTTCTGGTCATCCCGCATTATAGGAAGGATGTGGAAACTTTGGAAAGGGTTCAGAGGAGATTTACTGGGATGTTGCCTAGTATGGAGGGAAGGTACTGGCACTTGAGCAGCCAGGTGCAGCCTGTACTTTTTGTATAGGTCCCACCTGACCTGAAAGAGATCCCAATAATCAGATATCTGAATCTCTCCCTCCCACACCAGCTGCTTTGTCAAATATTCAGCTGTACTACCTTCCTATTTCTGGCCTCATGAGGACATGGCAGGAAGAGTACTCATGAGATTACAAGTCTCGATATCCTGCATTTTAACTTTTTGCCTAAATTCCTTTTGCAGGATATCATCACACTACCTGCTATAGTCATTAGTTCCAATATGGACTACGACCTCTGGCTGTTCACCCTCAGTTTTCATTATGCACTGTGCTCACTCATGAGAGTCGATGTTTTGAACATAAGCTCTTCATCAGGAACGATTCCTGATGAAGAGCTTATGCTCGAAATGTCGACAGTGAACCGATTTGGTTCCCTTATCTAAAGAAAGATATACTGGGATTGGAAGCAGTCACAAGGTTGATGATGATATGGAAAGATTTTCTTATGAGGAAATATTGAGTAGGTTGGGCCAACATATTCAGTGGAGTTTAGGAAATGACACTTTGAAACATAGAGCTTTTCGAGACATATAAGACTCTTATAGAATCTGATAAGATGAATGAGGAGTGGCTGTTTTCTATTGAGAGTCCAGGATCAGAGAGTATCATCACAGAGCAACAGGTCTCCACTTAAGACAGAGATGAGGAAGAATTTCTTCTCTGGGACAGTAGTGAATCTGTGGAATTCTTCACTGCAGAGAGCTATCATAGCTGTGTCATTCAGAATATTGAAGGTTGAGATGTACAGATTTTTAATCAGTAGGGAAATCAAGGTTATGGGGAAAAGGCAGGTAAGTGAACTAGAGGATTATCAGATCAACCATGATTTCAAAGAATGGTGGTGAAGGTTTGATGGGTTGAATGGCTTACTTTTGCCCACATCTTAAGCTTTTATGGATATCTTGAAATAGCCAGTAATAATTAAGCATAACTTTCTCAATACAGTCTTAGGTGGTTTTGCTGCAAATTCCCATATGGCTATTTCAGATTACAACTCAACAACATTATTGATCAAACAATAAAAGCAAAATATTGCAGATGGTGGAGTTCTGAATATTCATTTCTGAAGAAGAGAAAAATTTGACATTCAATGTTATTTCTATTTTTCTTTTCAAAGATGCTGCCAAATTTCAGTTTCTCCAGCACTTTGTGATTTTAAGATTAACCAGACCTTATACAACAGTACACATGAAAATTAGATCAGATCATATACAAAAGCTGAATACTACAGATGCTGGAAATATAAATTAAAAACAGTATGTTAGAAATATATATTGGAAACAGCAACATCTAACAATTTGCCACTGACCTGAAACATTGTCTTTGTTTCACTTTTCACAGGTATTGTCTAATTTGGTGAGCATTTCTGGCATTTTCTGCTTCTATTTCTAAATTAAACAGCTTTGCATTTTCTATAATCCCACCTAATTCCATATTATTTCTAATCTCTCAAAGTCTATTACAGTTCTATGTTCTTTAATTCTACTTTGTGGCACTATATTTTGGTGCCCACTCCTCTGCCTAATTACTTTAAACCATCTTCCTGCTCCCAGCTCTGCCCATAGCAACATGTCCACCTTGTACTGATCCATCCTGTTACATATCCAATTCTAATATCCAAAAATTAAGAGGCTGTCCTTCTTGCACTATGTCTCTGATATGCATTAACATACCAAAATCTTCCCACTGCTTTACGCATGACATTCAGATTGATCATTACCTTTTGAATACTGTTTTTTAACATGCTCCTCAGCTTTTTAAGTTAATTACTCAGTGCATGGTAAATATTTATTATGGCCACTCAATCTTTTGCTTTGCAGTTGACAGAAAGACATCTTGGTGGACTGATCTTTCTTTGCATTTTCCGAGAGCCAGCTGGTCAGTTGACCCATTATGGTTTCCATATTTAAGTCAAAAATTAACTCAACTCAAATGTTTAACACTATTTATTTCTCCTTGTACATTCTTATTTAATGAGACAGATGTATTCAGGATATCCATTTAGGTAGTGCGTATGATTATCATACAGGGAGGTCAACTGCATAGAGTTCACATCTAAGTGAGGTGTACTATGTTTTACTATTGCATTGTTTTTCACAGAGAGTTGTGAATGCATGGAATGCATTGCCAGCTGTGGTGGTGGAAGCAGAGTCATTGGGGACATTTAAGCGACTGCTGGACATGCACATGGATAGCAGTGAGTTGAGGGGTGCATAGGTTAAATTACTATAATTTACATTAGGATTAAATCTCAGCACAACATTCTGGGCCAAAGGGCCTGTTCTGTGCTGTATTATTCTATGTTCTATGTTCTATTGTGAGGTGGACCATTTGGGATTCATATCTAGCATGGTGGGCTGTGTAAGATTCACATTTAGTGGGATTCATGTTTAATATGGTGGACTGCATATGCAGTATGTGTTATAGTAAATCTAAAAATGGTATTTTGGTCATTAACAGTATCTGTAAGGTAAGTATACAAATGCTTTTAATAACTGTCACCATGAACGTTTAATGCATTTTCTATTCTCAATTGGTGCACCTGCATTTGCTTAGTTTTGAAACACAATTCCAAACAATAACTCACACTAAAGCTAAATATTAATTGTTATGGTCAATATCCATTCTACCCCCCTCATTCTCATGCTTTCTCGTGATAAGAAAAATCTGGAGTGCGACAGAGCTTGTCCCTCCTCTTTGTGTTTCCTGGCAACTTGTGATTCCATCAGTTAGTTTTATTACTCAAATTCAGTTTTTGACACCCACCTTGTACAGAATTAAAATAATCAAAAGTAGAAGCAGGATTCCACCTACTGTGCTCCCAGCCACCACAGGGATAGCGTTAAAGACTGGAGTATTTAAAATCGTCACGTGCATCTAAATAGTAAATAATGAATATCAGTTACAAGTTATTCAGTTGTAATCAGAAAAACATGTATTCTAAAGGGACTATTTTTCAGGGAAGAGAGTCAAAGATCATCAGTGCCCAGGTCTATGGAATTCCCGATGCTAATGAGGATGCAGTCAATGTTCCAAACTCTTTTGCCTCATTCTTCATTCCAACTAAGCAAGACCTCAAATCAGTGACCTTTAACTCTCCCTCTAGAATCATTGACTACAGAAACAGTGCTTCAGCCAATTCAGTCTGTACCACCAAAAACATACTACTAGCTACACTAGTCCCACTTTGCCAAACCCATTACCTTGAATGGTATGACACTTCAAGTGCTTATCCAAGTACTTTTTAAAGGTTGTGAGATTTCCCATCTCAACTACCCTCCCATGTAGTGCATTTCAAATGGCGACCACTCTGAGTGAAAAGGCTTTTCCTTAAACCTCCCCTAAAACTCCTTTCACTTTAAAATTATGTCCCCTGCGACTAAGGGAACAGCTGATTTCTGTTCACCCTGTCCAATCCTCTCATAATCTTATAGACATCTATCAGGATTCTTTGCTAACCAGTGAATCATTGTGCCACCCACATAGAACATAGAACATGGAACAATACAGCACAGAACAGGCCCTTCGGCCCACGATGTTGTGCCGAACTTCTATCCTAGATTAAGCACCCATCCATGTACCTATCCAAATGCCGCTTAAAGGTCGCCAATGATTCTGACTCTACCACTCCCACGGGCAGCGCATTCCATGCCCCCACCACTCTCTGGGTAAAGAACCCACCCCTGACATCTCCCCTATACCTTCCACCCTTCACCTTAAATTTATGTCCCCTTGTAACACTCTGTTGTACCCAGGGAAAAAGTTTCTGACTGTCTACTCTATCTATTCCTCTGATCATCTTATAAACCTCTATCAAGTCACCCCTCATCCTTCGCCGTTCCAACGAGAAAAGGCCGAGAACTCTCAACCTATCCTCATACGACCTACTCTCCATTCCAGGCAACATCCTGGTAAATCTTCTCTGCACCCTCTCCAAAGCTTCCACATCTTTCCTAAAGTGAGGCGACCAGAACTGCACACAGTACTCCAACTGTGGCCTAACCAAAGTCCTGTACAGCTGCAACATCACCTCACGACTCTTGAATTCAATCCCTCTGCTAATGAACGATAATACACCATAGGCCTTCTTAGAAACTCTATCCACCTGAGTGGATACGCCAAAAGTCAAGAAGGGACTTATTGCATGTATCTAGGTCTTTGGATACAAGAGAGATGAGAAGTTGGGAAGTGGAGAATGGGAGTGGGGCTTCTGGGTTAGAGAGGGGTGTTCACTCTAAACTATGATGCTATATGGCATGAATGTCCTTGGGCAAGCAGAGCACTAGTCAATCCCTCTTAGTCTCCACGCATGCATTAAAGAGGGAGTTGGGAAAGCATAAGCACTTTGTCAGCATCAGTGGCCTGCTGCAGTGTTCGAGTGAGGCTGAATACAAGCTGGAAGAACATTTCCTTTTTCACTTGGGATACTTATAGCCTTCAGGATTCAACATTGAGTTCAATAATCTTATAGCATGAACACCCTCCTTTCATGTCTTTTTACCCACTCACTCATAGTCCCCATTATCATCAATATAGCTTTTTTTCCCCATGGCTAAACATCAACAATCCTTTTGTCTGCTTAACTTTTCTTCTCTCTCTGTCTGGACTTCATCTCCACCTATCTGCTCATGTCTCTATGTCTCTCTTCTCTCCATGTCCACTTCCCACTCCCACCTCATTAACATAGCTACCTTTTTCCCCAGCCACTATGAATTCTGAAGAAGGATCACTGGATTCAAAACACTAAATTCTATTTTCTCTCCACAGATGCTGCCAGACCTACTGAGTTGCTCCAGCAATTTCTGTTTTTGTTTCAGATCTCTGAGCTGGAAATTCTGGGAAGCACCAAGATAGATAAGTCCCCAGGACAAGACCAGATATATCCAAGATTACTATGGGAAGCAAGGAATGAGATTGCTGCGCCTCTGATACTTGCATTCTCACACTCCATGGGGGTAGTACCGAATGACTGGAGGGAGGCGAATGTTGTTCCTCTGTTCAAGAAAGGGAATAGGGAAATCTCTGGGAATTACAGACCATTCAGTGTTATGTCTGTGGTCGGCAAGATACTGGAAAGGATTCTGAGAGATAGGATTTATGACTATTTGAAAAAACATAGTTTGATTAAAGATAGTCAGCATGGCTTTGTGAGGAGTAGGTCATGCATCACAAACCTAATTGAGTTCTTTGAGGATGTGACAAAACAAGTTGATGAAGGCCGAGCAGTGGATGCAGTTTATATGGATTTCAGTAAGGCATTTGATAAGGTTCTCTATAGTAGGCTCATTCAGAACATTAGGAGAAATGGGACATAGGGAAATTTGGCCATCTGGATATGGAACTGGCTGTCCGAAAGAAGACAACGAGTTGGAGTGAATGGAAAGTATTCCGCCTGGAGGTTGCTGACCAATGGTGTCCTGCAGGGATCTGTTCTTGCGCCTCTGCTCTCTGTAGTTTTTATATATGACTTGGACAAAGCAGTGGAAGGTTGGGTTAGTAAGTTTGCTGATTAAACAAAGGTGGTATTGTAGATAGTGTTGAGGGCTGTTGCAGGTTACAAATGACATTGACAAGATGCAGAGCTGGGCTGAGAAGTGGTAGATGGAGTTGAACCTGGAATAATGTGAAGTGATTTATTTTGGAAGAAAAATTTGAATGCTGGAGACAGGATTAAAGACAGGATTCTTGTCAATGTGGAGGAACAGAGGGATCTTGGGGTCTACATACATAGATCCCTCAAAGTTGCCACCACAATGATAGGGTTGTTAAGGCGTTTTGGCTTTCATTAACAGGGGGATTGAGTTTAAGAGCCGCAAGGTTTGGCTGCAGCTCTATAAAATCTTGGTTAGACAATGGTTTTGTCAATGGTAGGTTGTGTCACACAAACCTCACTGAGTTTTTCGAGAAGGTGACCAAGCACGTGGATGAGAATAGGGCAGTTGATGTGGTATACATGGACTTCAGTAAAGCCTTTGATAAGGCTCCACATGGTAGGCTGTTGAAGAAAATGCAGAGGCATGGCATTGAGGGTGATTTAGCAGTTTGGATTAGAAACTGGCATTCTGAAAGAAGACAGCGAATGGTGGTTGATGTAAAATATTCAGTTTGGAGTCTGGTTACTAATGGTGTGCCACAAGGATCTGTTTTGGAACCACTGCTATTTGTCACTTTCATAAATGACTTAGATGCAGGCATAGGTGGATGGGTTTATAAGTTTGCAGATGATTCTAAAGTCGGTGGAGTAGTAGACAGTATGGAAGAATGTTGCAGGTTGCAGGGGGACTTGGGTAAACTGCAGAATTGGGCTGAGAGGTGGCAAATGGAGTTCAATGCAGCTAAATGTGAGGTGATGCACTTTGGGAAGAATAACAGGAAGGCAGAGTACTGGGTCAATGGAAAGATTCTTGGTAGTGTGGATGTGCAGAGGGATCTTGGAGTCCATGTGCATAGATCCCTGAAAGTTGCCACCCAGGTGGATAGTGCTGTTATGAAGGCATACGGTGTGTTAGGTTTCATTCGTAGAGGGATTGAGTTCCGGAGGGACAATGTCATGCTGCAACTACACAAAACGCTGGTGCGGCCACACTTGGAATGTTGTGTACAGTTCTGGTCGGGAAGAATGTGGAAGCATTGGAAAAGGTGCATAGGAGATTTACCAGGATGTTGCCTGGTCTGGAGGGAATATCTTATGAGGAAAGGCTGAGAGGCTTGAGTCTCTTCTCATTGGAAAGGTGAAGGCTACAAGGGGATTTGATGGAGACACACTAGATGATCAGAGGATTAAATAGGGTAGACAGTGAAAGTCTTTTTCCTAGGATGATGACATTAGCTTGTACGAGGGGGCATAACTAAAAGTTGAGGAGTGATAGATTTAAGACAGATGTCAGAGGCAGGTTCTTTACTCAGAGAGTGGTAAGGGCATGGAATGCCCTGCCTGCCCATGTAGTTAACTCAGCCACATCAGGGAGATTTAAACAATCTTTGGATAAGCACATGGATGATGATGGGATAGTGTAGGGGAATGAACTTAGATTAGTTCACAGGTCAGTGCAACATCGAGGGCCGAACGGCCTGTTCTGCGCTATATTATTCTGTGTTCTAGGCCTTTGGAATACTGTGTCCAGTTCTGGTCGCCTCATCACAGGAAGGATGTAGATGCTTTAGAGAGGGTGTAGAGGTGATTTACCAGGATGCTGCCTGGATTGGAGGGCTTATCTTATGAAAAGAGGTTAACTGAGTTAGGGCTTTTCGCACTGGAGAAAAGAAGGAAGAGACATGAATTGATAAAGGTGTATGAGGTAATGAGAGGCATAGATAGAGCAGATAGCCAGAGACTTTTCCCCAGGGCAGAAATGGCAGAAGGGTCATAATTTTAAGGTGCTTGGAGTAAGGTAAAGAGGAGATGTCAGAGGTAGGTTCTTTATGCAGAGAGTGGTGGGTGCAGGGAATGCACTGACAGCAGTGGTAGTAAAGTCGGGGACATTTAGGTGACTGCTGGACAAGCACATGGGCAGCAGCAAATTGAGGGGTATGTAGGTTAGGTTGACCTTAAATTAAGATAATGCTCGGCACAACATCGTGGGCCAAAGGGCCTGTACTGTGCTGTACTGTTCGATGTTCTATCTTCAGCAGCCATGGTTCTTTGTTTTATATGATCATTTTGTTTTTGTGCCAGGTACACTGAAAGCTTCATGCCAATATATTTTAAGTGCCGATTGTGAAGTAAATGGATTTTGTGCTTTACCTTAACATTGTGATGTATGTCTTTAGCATCAGATGTTTCCTGATATAGCTTCTCATCAAAGAGAACAACGCCTGAGATCACAATATCAGCCCTGTCCTTCACAAGCTGAAGACGGAAAGATAAATTTATAAAAGAGTCATACATTTGAGAATCGGAGTGAGAATCAGTACAACATAATAGGTAATAACAAATTTGACTATTCAACATAGCAACATTCAACAACTTTAACTATATTTAACTTAAATTACAATCTTCTCACTGATTGATGTGATTCATTCATGCCAGATTCAAAGAGACAGCAAAAAAGTAGAAATTCATGCATAAAGCTATGATACCTAGTATAATGTGGTCCACACTCAAGAGTGGATACCTGTACGAAAGTGTCACCAGTGTTCAGTATTTGATATTTGTTGAACTTTGTGCAGCATTGGATCCTATTGCCACAGTGAAATGCAGACTGAGTATTGGAGTTCTAGCTTTTAGTACTCATACATCCAATATTGGATATCTGTACCATACAACCCTGGGCAATCAACATTAAATACTTCTACAAAAATGCCCTCCATACTTAGTATTAGATACATGTACAAAACTGTCTAGTGTTAGGTACCTGTACTATGGTGCTTGCACTCAGCAATGGATACCTTCACCAAAATGCCTAAATAATCAGTACTAGAAAGCTGAATTATAATTTCTACATATTCAGCACTGGATATCTGTGAAATAGTGTCTGCACACTCTGTACTGAATATGTGTCATTGTGCTCAGCAATTCATATAACTTTATCCATATGTTCAATTAATATCTCAAGATTTCAGAGATTCACAAGGATTTTAGAGTAAATCTATCATTAAGTGCAAACATCAGTTTCCACTTTTCCTTTCTGAATCCTTTGCTTGCCCAGAAGGCACCATCCTATTGTATTTAAAAGCTGAAATTTTTCCACAAAGACCAATGAGCATCATCTGCCTTCAAGCAACTGTAAAACTGTCTGTTTGATTCAAAAAAAGACCTACATTTCTAATTCTGACATTCAGCACTAAATACCTATATCAGTGTTCAGCTCTGGATACTGGTAACTTAGATTCTAGCAGTTTTTATTATAAAGTTAGCTTGGAAATGCTGGGATTGTTCTGCTTGGAGAAAAGGATCCTGAGGGGCAATTATAGAAGCATACACAATTACAGGTTTAGATCAGGCAGAAAAGGAAGGGTACTTCCCAATATTTTTAATTTTTTGATTTCTTCATGGGATTTGGGTGTCACTAGCTGGGCCGACATTCCTTGCCAGTTCTTAATTGCCCTGGAGAAGTTGGTAGTGAGCTGCCTTCTTAAACTTAAACTTTTGCCACTGAAAATTGGTGGCGAAGGGAGTGAACATTGAAAGTGATGGAAGTGGTGCCAATCAAGCAGCCTGCTTTGTCCAAGCTTCAACTATCTTCACCAGAACATCAGAGGATGAGGCGCAACCTGATAGAAGTATATAAAATTATGAGAGGCATGGATAGGGTGGATAGTCAAAGTCTTTTTCCCAGGGTGTAAATGTTAAATAGTAGTGACCATAAATTTAAGTTCACAGGGGGAAAGCTTTTTGAACAGAGGGTAGATGCCTGAAATGTGCTGCCTGGGGAGGTGTAGAAGTAGATATAATAGCAATGCTTAAGAGGCATTTAGACAGACACATGAACAGGCATGGAAAAGAGCGATATGGACCATGTGCTAGCAGATAGGATTAGTATAAAATGGCATCATGGTTGGCACAGTGGGACAAAGGGCCTGTTCCTGTGTTGTATTGTTCTATGTTCAGGATGATGAAGCGTAGTTGGTGTTGTTGGATCTGCACCCATCCAAGCAAACAGGGAGTATTGGACTCTGGACCTATGCATTGTAGATGGTGCATTGGCATCATGGAGTCAGGAGTTGAGTTATTTATTGCAGAATTTCCAGCCTTTAACCTGCTCTTGAAACCACTGTCTTTCTATAGAATTGTAAAATCCCAGTGTAGAAGCAGGCCATTCAGCCCATCGAGTCCACAACAACCCTCTGAATAGCAGTACATTCAGACCCCCCCTACTCTAGGACTGCAACCCTGCATTTCCCATGGCTAATCCACTTAGACTACACATCTTTGCAGGAAACCAGAGCATCCATAGGAAACCCATGCAAGCACAGCGAACATGTGCAAACTCCACACAGACAGTCATCAGAGGGTGGAATTAACCTGGGTCCCTGGTGCTATGAGGCAGCAGTGTTAACCACTAAGCCATCATGCTGCCATATGACTGCCCAGTTCTGTTTCTGCTCAATGATAACATCCAGAACATTGATAGTGGGAGGATTCAATGATGAATGTTGAACCTTATAGGGATGGTTAGATTTTTTTCTTCAATCTTTGTTTGGGCTAGGTATAGTTTAGATCAGAAATTGGCTAGCTGCAAGAAGACAGAAGGTGGTGGTTGGTGGGAAATATTCATCCTGGAGTTCAATTACTAGTGGAGTGCCACAAGGATCTGTTTTGGGTCCACTGTTGTTTGTCATTTTTAGAAATGACCTGGGGATGAGAGTATAGAAGGATGGGTTAGTAAATTTGCGGATGACACTAAGGTCTGTAGAGTTGTGGATAGTGGTGAAGGATGTTGTAGGTTACAGAGAGACATAGATAAGCTGCAGGGCTAGGCTGCGAAGTGGCAAATGGAGTTTAATAGACAATTGACAATAGATGCAGGAGTAGGCCATTTGGCCCTTCGAGCTAGCACCACCATTTATTATGATCATGGCTGATCATCCACAATCAGTACCCTACTCCTGCCTTATCCCCATAAACAATCTGGAAATGTATGATTTGATTCACTTTGGAAGAAGTAATGGGAATGCAGAGTACTGGGCTAATGGTAAGATTCTTAGATAGTGTAGATGAGCACAGAGGTCTCGGTGTCCAGGTACATAGATCCTTAAAAGTTGCCACCCAGATTGATAGGGTGGTTAAGAAGGCATATTGTGTGTTAGCTTTTATTGGTAGAGGGATTAAATTTCGGAACCATGAGATCATACCGCAGCTGTACAAACTCTGGTGTGGCCACATTTGGAGTATTGCTTACAGTTCTGGTCAATGCATTATAGGAAGGATGTGGAAGATTTGGAAAGGGTTCAGAGTTGATTTACTAGGACATTGCCTGGTCTGGAGGGAAGGTCTTATGACGGCTGGAAAATAGGAAGCCTTCAGAAATGAGATAACAAGAATCCAGAGAAAGTATATTCCTGTCAGGGTCAAAGGGAAGGCTGGTAGACATAGGGAATGCTGGAAGACTAAAGAAATTGAGGGCTTGGTTAAGAAAAAGAAGGAAGCATATGTCAGGATAGATCAAGTGAATCCTTAGAAGAGTATACAGGAAGTAGGAGTATACTTAAGAGGGAAATCAGGAGGGCAAAATGGGGACATGAGATAGCTTTGACAAATAGAATTAAGGAGAATCTAAAGGTTTTTACAAATATATTAAGGACAAAAGGGTAACTAGGGAGAGAATAGGGCCCCTCAAAGATCAGCAAGGCGGTCTTTGTGTGTAGCCACAGAAAATGGGGGAGATACTAAATGAATATTTTGCATCATTATTTACTGTGGAAAAGGATATGGAAGATATAGACAATAAGGAAATAGATGGTGACATCGTGCAAAATGTCCAGATTACAGAGGAGGAAGTGCTGGATGTCTTGAAATGGTTAAAGGTGGATAAATCCCCAGGAACTGATCAGGTGTACCCGAGAACACTGTGGGAAGCGAGAGAAGTGATTGGTGGGCCTCTTGCTGAGATATTTGTATCATCGATAGTCACAGGTGAGGTGCCGGAAGACTGGAGGGTGGCAAACGTGGTGCCACTGTTTAAGAAGGGCAGGGACCTATAGACCGGTGAGCCAGACCTCGGTGGTGGGCAAGTTGTTGGAGGGAATCCTGAGGGACAGGATGTACATGTACTTGGAAATGCAAGGACTGATTTCGGGATATTCAACATGGCTTTGTGCGTGGGAAATCATGTCTCACAAGCTTGAGTTTTATGAACAAGTAACAAAGAAGATTGATGAGGGCAGAGCAGTAGATATGATCTATGTGGACTTCAGTAAGGCGTTCGACAAGGTTCCCCATGGGAGACTGATTAGCAAGCTTAGATCTCATGGAATACAGGGAGAACTAGCCATTTGGATACAGAACTGGCTCAAAGGTAGAAGACAGAGGGTGGTGGTGGAGGGTTGTTTTTCAGACTGGAGGCCTGTGACCAGTGGAGTGCCACAAGGTTCAGTGCTGGGCCCTCTACTTTTTGCCATTTACATAAACGATTTGGATGTGAGCATAAGAGGTACAGTTAGTAAATTTGCAGATGACACCAAAATTGGAGATGTGGACAGTGAAGAGGGTTTCCTCAGATTACAACAGGATCTGGACCAGATGGGCCAATGGGCTGAGAAGTGGCAGATGGAGTTTAATTCAGATAAATGTGAGATGCTGCATTTTGGGAAAGCAAATCTTAGCAGGACTTATACACTTAATGGTAAGGTCCTAGGGACTGTTGCTGAACAAAGAGACCTTGGAGTGCAGGTTCATAGCTTCTTGAAAGTGGAGTCACAGGTAGATAGGATAGTAAAGAAGGCATTTGGTATGCTTTCCTTTATTGGTCAGAGTAATGAGTACAGGAGTTGGGAGGTCATGTTGCGGCTGTACAGGACATTGGTCAGGCCACTGTTGGAATATTGCGTGCAATTCTAGTCTCCTTCCTATCGGAAAGATGTTGTGAAACTTGAAAGAGTTCAGAAAAGATTTAAAAGGATGTTGCCAGGGTTGGAGAATCTGAGCTACAGGGAGAGGCTGAACAGGCTGGGGCTGTTTTCCCTGGAGCGTCGGAGGCTGAGGGGTGACCTTACAAAGGTTTACAAAATTATGAGGGGCATGGATAAGATAAATAGACAAAGTCTTTTCCCTGGGGTCGGGGAGTCCAGAACTAGAGGGCATAGGTTTAGGGTGAGAGGGGAAAGATATAAAAGAGACCTAAGGGGCAACTTTTTCATGCAGAGGGTGGTACGTGTATGGAATGAGCTGCCAGAGGATGTGGTGGAGGCTGGTACAATTTCAACATGTAAGAGGCATTTGGATGGGTATATGAATAGGAAGGGTTTGGTGGGACATGGCAGGTGGGACTAGATTGGGTTGGGATATCTGGTCGGCATGGACGGGTTGGACCGAAGGGTCTTTTTCCGTGCTGTACATCCCTATGACTCTATGACTCTATCAGATCGAACTATTCCACAGGAATAGGTCTAAGACTGCACTCACATCTCATCGTGAATGGTCGTGGAGAAATTCATAATTCAGTGGAGGAGGAGGGTCCGCAAATATGCCCATCTTCAGCGATGGGGTAGCCCAACACACCAATGCGAATGTTAAAACTTGAGCATTTGCCACAACTTCAGAAAAATGCCAAAAATGTCATTCATCTGAGCCCCTTCCAGAGAGTCCCAACATCACAGCCTTCAGGCAACTGGATTCACTCCACATGACATCAGGAAATGGCTGGAAGCATGGGATACTACAAAGACTACAAGCCCCAACAACATTCTAGAAATAGTATGAAGATTTGTGCTCAAGGACTTGTGCTCCCCTAGCGAAGCAGTTCCAGTACAGTTATAACACTGGCATCTACTTGACAATGTGATAAATTTCCCAGGTATGTCCTGCACAGAAAAAGCAGAACAAATACAAACTAGCCAATTACTGCCCCATCAGTCTAGTAAAGCGCTAGAAACCTGCAGGTTACTATTTACCAGAAACTGAACTAGCAATATAAATACTATGGGTCAGAACAGGTCAGAGGCTTGGAATCATGCAGTGGGTAACTCATTCCTGACTCCCCAAAGCCTACCCACCACCTACAATGTGGCTACAAGGATGGTTCAGGAGGGAGGGTTTTGGACTCCTGGATAATTAGGGCTCTTTCTGGAGTAGGCGGGACCTTTACAAACAGGATGGACTTCACCTGAACCAGAAGGATACCAATATCCTGGGGGGAAAATTTGCTAATGTTCTTCCAGTGGATTTAAACTAATTCAGCAGGGGAACGGGAACCAAAATTGTAGTTCGAGTATACAGGAGGTTGAGAGTAGTGAAGTCAGAAATAGGGTCATAGAAAATAATCAGAGGGTTAGATAGGGTGGACAGTGAGAGCCTTTTTCCTCAGATAGTGATGGCTAGCACGAGGGGACATAGCTTTAAATTGAGGGGTGATAGATATAGGGCAAATGTCAGAGGTAGTTTCTTTACTCAGAGTGTAGTAGGGGCATGGAACGCACTACCTGCAACAGCAGTAGACTTGCCAACTTTAAGGGCATTTAAATGGTCGTTGGATAGGCATATGGGTGAGAATGGAATAGAGTAGCTTATGGCCTTCAGATTGGTTCCACAGGTCGGCGCAACATCGAGGACCGAAGGACCTATACTGCGCCGTAATGTTCTATGTTCTATGTACAAGGCACAAGTCAGGTGTGTGACCTTCAGTCAGCACTTTTCAAACCCATGATCACTACCATGGTTCAACACTGCTATCAAGCAGCACTTGCTTAGTAATTACTTGCTTACTAATGTTCATTTTGGCTTCTGCCAGAGCCACTTCACTCCTGACCTCATTGTAGTCTTGGTTCAAACATGGACAATAGAGCTGAATTCTGGAGGTGAAGTGTGAGTGACAGCCCTTTATATCTGTTATGGACCAGGCCAGACCCCTTCAAAAAATTTCAAGAAGGTAGCTCAGACTCTAACTTTTCTAGTTGTTTTAGGCAGGTGTAGGGTGAACATTCCAGGAGTGATGCAGCTGGTCAAACCACTCAGTATTAAACAAACCAGAATTTATTTATAGACTACCGAATGAAATACAAGCAAAAGAAAATAGAATTTAGAATAACAGCTATTTGAAGACTCAACCAACACAATATGCTGCACAAATTAACAAAGAGCATTCCGATTTCCTGCAACATCCTGTAAACACATCCCTTGACAAAAAGGTAAATTCAAACACAGGTTCTTACAGGGAGAGAGAGCTTGCAGAGAGGATCGGCCAGGGATCATTGGCTACGACATGGTACCTCAATTTGCCCAGCAGCTTCTCAGGATCCCCAGCTAAGACTGGGAGAACTGGCCCCTCTCTTTTCATTATGCAATTGTTCAAAAAAAACTAAGAGCCTTTTCCTTTATTGTTGTCTTAGGCAGTATCTGCTAGCCATAATCAAAGTGGCCTATTCGTAGATAAATCAGAACCTCTGGCCTTTTACAATCCCCTTTGGGAAAAAAAAAACAAGGACCACATATCTTTGTTAAAGAAGCAGCATCATCACATATCAAGGCCACATTTGACTAATTATGACACCAAGGCTCCCTTGCAAAACTAGAGTAAATGAAAATGTGGGGGAAAACTCTTGCTGGTTAGTTACACCTGACACAAAGGAAGTTGGCTGCGGCTATTGGAGGTCAGTCATCTCAGCCGCAAGTTATCTCTACAGGTGTTCCGCGGGGTAGGTATTTTCTCATCATTGAACATAGAACATAAAACAGTACAGCACAGAACAGGCCCTTTAGCCCATGATGTTGTGCCGACCATTGATCCTCATGTACGCACCCACAAATTTCTGTGACCATATGCATGTCCAGCAGTCTCTTAAATGTCCCCAATGACCTTGCTTCCACAACTGCTGCTGGCAACGCATTCCATGATCTCACAACTCTCTGTGTAAAGATCCCTCTGTTCCTCCACACTGCCAAGAATCCTATCCTTAATTCTGTACTCAGCTTTCAAATTCGACCTTCCATAATGCATCACCTCACATTTATCCAGGTTGAACTCCATCTGCCACCTCTCAGCCCATCTCTGACATCCCCTCTATACTTTCCTCCAACCAGCTTAAAACTATTACCCCTCGTGTTAGCCATTTCTGCTCTGGGAAATAGTCTCTGGCTATCGACTCTATCTATGCCTCTCATTATCTTGCATACCTCAATTAGGTCCTCTCTCCTCCTCCTTTTCTCCAATGAGAAAGGTCCAAGCTCAGTCAACCTCTCTTCATAAGATAAGCCCTCCAGTCCAGGCAGCATCCTGGTAAACCTCCTCTGAACCCTCTCCAAAGCATTCACATCTTTCCAATAATAGGGTGACCAGAACTGGATGCAGTATTCCAAGTGCGGTCTAACCAAAGTTTTATAGAGCTGCAACAAGATCTCACGACTCTTAAACTCAATTCCCCTGTTAATGAAAGCCAAAACACCATATGCTTTCTTAACAACCCTGTCCACTTGGGTGGCCATTTTAAGGGATCTATGTACCTGCACACCAACACACCAAGATCCCTCTGTTCCTCCACACTGCCAAGAATCCTATCCTTAATTCTGTACTCAGCTTTCAAATTCGACCTTCCATAATGCATCACCTCGCATTTATCCAGGTTGAACTCCATCTGCCACCTCTCAGCCCATCTCTGCACCCTGTCAATGTCCCGCTGCAGCCTACAACAGCCCTCTATACTGTCAACGACACCTCCAACCTTTGTATCGTCTGCAAACTTGCTGACCCATTCTTCAATCCCCTCAGCCAAGTCATTAATAAAAATTACAAACAGTAGAGGCCCAAGGACAGAGACCTGTGGAACCCCACTCACCACTGACTTCCAGGCAGAATATTTTCCTTCTACTACCACTTGCTGTCTTCTGTTGGCCAGCCAATTCTGTATCCAGACAGCTAAGTTCCCCTGTATCCCATTCCTCCTGACTTTCTGAATGAGCCTACCATGGGGAACCTTATCAAATGCCTTGCTGAAGTCCATATACACCACATCCACAGCTTGACCCCCATCAACTTTTCTAGTCACATCCTCAAAGAACTCGATAAGGTTTGTGAGGCATGACTTGTTGAGACTACCCTCTCCTCCCTGACCTATCACCTTCATCCCCTCCCCCCACTCACCTATTGTACTCTATGCTACTTTCTCCCCACCCCCACCCTCCTCTAGCCTATCTCTCCACGCTTCAGGCTCTTTGCCTTTATTCCTGATGAAGGGCTTTTGCCCGAAACGTCGATTTCGCTGCTCCTTGGATGCTGCCTGAACTGCTGTGCTCTTCCAGCACCACCAATCCAGAATCTGCATTTAATCAAGCCATGCTGTTCCAGATGGTCATAAATCCTATCCCTCAGAATCCTTTCTAACACCTTGCAGACGACAGACGTGAGACTTACTGGTCTGTAATTGCCAGGGATTTCCCTATTTCCTTTCTTGAAGAGAGGAATTACATTTGTCTCTCTCTAGTTCTCAGGTATGACTCCAGTGGAGAGAGAGGATGGAAAGATCTTCGCAAGTGGCGAAGCAATTGCATTTCTTGCTTCCCAAAGCAGCTGAGGACAAATCTGGTCCGATTCCTGGTGACTTGTCAATGTTAATGTTTGACAAAATTTTCAGCACATCAGCTTCCTCTATCTCTATCCATTCCAGCATGCACACCTGCTCTTCAAAGGTTTCATTCACTACAAAGTTCGTTTCTTTCATAAAGACAGAAGCAAAAAACTCATTTAGGGCTTCCCCTACCTCCTCAGACTCCACACACAAGCTCCCTGTGCTATCCCTGATCAGCCCTACTCTTTCTTTGACCATTCTCTTATTCCTCACATAAGTGTAAAATGCCTTTGTGTTCTCACTAATCTGTTCTGCCAAGCCTTTCTCACTAATCCGTGCCCCCTCCTGGCTCTCCTCAGACCATTTTTGAGCTCCTTCCTCGCCTGCCTGTAATCCTCTATAGCTGAGCTTGACCCTAGCTTCCTCTACCTTATGTAAGCTACCTTCTTCCTTTTGACGAGAAGCTCCACCGTTCTCTTTATCCAAGGTTCCTTTATCTAACCCCTTCTTGCCTGTCTCAGAGGGACATATTTATTCATCACTCACAACAACTGTTCCTTAAGCAGTTTCCACATGTCTATAGTGCCTTTACCATGGAACAATTGCTCCCAGTCCATGCTTCCTAACTCTTGTCTAATCGCATCATAGTTTCCTCTTCCCAATGAAATATCCTCCCATTTTGCCTAATCCTCTCCTTCTCCATAGCTATGTAAAATGTGAGGCAGTTGTGGTCACTATCACCCAAAATGCTCTCCCACCACAAGATCTGATACCTGCCCCGGCTCATTTCCGAGCACAAAGTCTAGAATGGCCTCTCCCCTCGTCGGCCTGTCAATGTACTGAGTTAGGAAACCCTCCTGAACACACCTTACAAAAACAGCTCCATTCAAATCTTCTGCTCGAAGGAGGTTCCAATCAATATTGGGAAAGTTAAAGTCACGCATTACAACAACCCTACTATGTCCACACTTTTCCAAAGTCTGCCGACCTATGCTTTCTTCAATCTCCCTGCTGCTATTGGGGGGCCTGTAGTAAACCCCTAACGAGGTGACTGCTTCCTTGCTGTTCCTAATTTCCACCCATACTGACTCGGTAGGCAGATCTTCCTCGACAATTGAAGCTTCTGTAGCTGTGATACCCTCTCTGACTAGTAGTGCTACACCCTCTCCTCTTTTTCCCCCATCCCTATTCTTTTTAAATGCTCTAAAACCTGGAACATCCAGCAACCATTCCTGCCTCTGAGAAACCCATGCCTTTGTTATGGCCACAACATCATAGCACCAGGTACTGATCCATGCTCTAAGCTCATCACTTTTATCCTGATACTCCTTGCATTGAAGCAAACACACTTTAACTGATCCCTTGGTTCCTTCCCACTAGCTGGTCTACCTCTTGCTATTGCCTCATCTGCATCAACTCTCACCACCGGTATACAGCTCAGGTTCCCACCCCCTGCCATAGTTTAAACCCTCTTGAACTACTCAAGCAAACCTTCCACCCAGGACATTGGTCCCCTTCAAGTTCAGATGCAACCCGTCCTTCTTGTACAGGTCCCACCTTCCCCAGAAGGCATCCCAATTATCTACATTTCTGAAGCCCTCCCTCCTACACCAGCTGCACAGCCACGTGTTAAGCTGCGCCCGCTCCCTGTTCCTCACCTCGCTATCTCGTGGCACCGGTAGTAAACTAGAGAACACTACTCTGTTCGTCCTGCTTTGCAGATTCCATCCTAACTCCCTGAAGTCACTTTTTATATCCTCAATCCTTTTTCTGGCTATATCATTGGTGCCAATTTGTAACACAATTTCTGGCTGTTCGTCCTCCCCTTTTAGAACCTTATACACCCGATTGGAGACGTCCCGGACCCTGGCACCAGGGAGGCAACATCCCTTCCGGGAATCCCGGTCCTGACCACAAAATCTCCTGTTGATTCCCCTAACTATTGAGTCCCCTACCACGAATACTTTTCTATTCGGCCCCCTTCCCTTCTTTGCCACAGTGTCAGGCTCAGTGCCAGGGAACTGACTAACATTGCTTTCCTCTGGTAGGTCATCCCCCCCAGCAGTATCCAAAACTTGTTCAAAGATGCTTTGACACACTTCTGGAACAGGTGGTACTTGAACCTGGTTTCTCTCGCTCAGAGGCAGGGACAGTGCCACTTCATCACTTGTACCTCAGGGTATTTGTTCTAAACTCAACCATCTTCAACAGCTTAATTAATAACCATCCCTCTATCCTAAGGTCAGAAGTGGGAATATTCACTGTTCATTGCATAATGCTCAGCACAATTCATGACTTGTCAGATACTGAAACAATATCCCAAACACTGCAAGATGTGAACAATATCCAGGTTGGGCTGACACATGGCAACCATGCCACACAAATACCAAGCAATGACCATCTCTAACAAGAGACAATCTAACCATCATTCCCTGACATTCAATGGCATTACCATTGCTGAATTCTTCACTGTCAACATGTTCAATAGGATCCTCCACATGGACTTCTGGACAATTGTATATGAATAGGAAAGGTTTGGAGGGATATGGGCCAGGTGCTGGCAGGTGGGACTAGATTGGGTTGGGATATATGGTCGGCATGGACGGGTTGGACTGAAGGATCTGTTTCCATGCTTTACATCTCTATGATTCTATGCTGGATTCCTGTATAATAATGTCTAGTATACTCTCAACTTGTACTACACTGAACAATATATTCAGTAATGGATAGCTTTCCCATAGCGTCTTCCACAATCCCAATACTAGATATGTTTCCCAGAGTAGCCAGCACATTCAGTACCGGATGCTAAATTCTGTGATAAAAATGAAATGCAGAAACAGAAATTAGATATTTACAATGAAGAAAGATTCTGGTGTTTTACATCAGAAACTAATTCAAATTTTACCTGTTTTAAATTGTTGACTAGCAACCGTGCTGTTAGATCAATGTCTTGTTTTGCTGCTGTGAGTTCACACTGAAAATACCAACATTCACATTCATGCATGTCACAGTCCTATGAAAGATCAAAATATAAATGAAATTCATAAAGGACAAATCCATAGAAACAATTCTGCTGTTGCCAGCTCTTCAACAGGAGCATTTTTGTTTGTTAATTCTTGGATCACTCCACAACCCTGGGGCAACACTTTGCCTGCTGCAGCCACGGCCTCCACTGTGGCACAGTTAAGCATAAGAGATGTGGCCTCTCAATTGCTTGCAGCTCAAAGCAGGAAAGATTTCAGCTCCAGGATCTTGATTCCAGGCTCACCGATGGACTCACCACAACCTGATTAGCATGTGCTTTCCAGAATCTCCAAACTGTTACAATGGACAAGGACGTCATTGAATCCACAATGCCAATATCAGCTGCTTGAGCATTTTAACTGGGTGTCAATATCCTGCCTTTTCCCAATAACCCTGCGAGTTTATATTTTATTTAAATAATCATCCAATACCCTTTTGAATGCCTCAAATGAATCTGTTTCCACCACATTGTGTGAAAAAGATTTTCTCATTTTGCATTTTCCTTTTTTGCAAAAGATTTAAAATTGTGCCCTCCGTTCTCGATCCATTTACAACTGATTTCTCCGTATCCACTCATAATTTTGAAAACTTGCATAAAAATTGGCAGGTCTTCCTGAGAAGAGGCAGTGGGGATTTCTCATTTTCACCCTGATGCCTCAACAAGATCCATGTATAAAAATGGAGGACATAGTATGAACTACATTTAAGCGAAAGTTAGAAATAAAGAAAGCCGTGATTTATCTCACACATTTTATGATACCAGAATGTCGAGCTATGGTTTACTAAGGAAGTTGAACCTCTTGTCAAAAAGAAGAAGAAGCCTTATGTCAGGATGAGATGTGAAGGATCAGTTAGGGTGCTTGAGAGTTGCAAGTTAGCCAGGAAAGACCGAAAGAGAGAGCTAAGAAGAGCCAGGAGGGAACATGATAAGTCATTGGCGGATAGGATCACTGAAAACCCGAAAGCTTTCGGAATTAAAGAATGGCAAGAGTAAGATTAGGGCCAAACAAAGATAGTAGTGGGAAGTTGTGAGTGGAGTCAGAGGGGATGGGGAAGCACGAAATGAATATTTTTCTTCAGTATTGAAACTGGAAAATGTTGTCAAGGAGAATGCTGAGATACAGGCTGCTAGACTAGATGGGATTGAGGTTCACAAGAAAGTGGTGTTAGCAATTCTGGAAAGTGTGAAAATAGGTAAGTTCCCTGGGTTGGATGGGAGGAGATTGCCGAGTCTATGGCTTTGATCTTTATGTTCTCATTGTCTACAGGAATAGTGCCAGAAGACTGGAGGTTAGCAAGTGTTGTCCCCTTGTTCAAGAAGAGGAGTACAGACTACTCTGGTAATCATAGACCAGTCAGCCTTACTTTGGTTGTGGGTGACGTGTTGGAAAAGGCTATAAGAGATATGATTTATAACCATCTAGAAAGAAATAAGTTGATTAGGGATAGTCAACATGGTTTTGCAAAGGGTAGGTTGCACCTCACAAACTTTATTGAGTTCTTTGAGAGGGTGACCAAACAGGTGGATGAGGGAAAAGCCATTGATGTGGTGTATATGGATTTCAGTAAGGCATTTGATAAGGTTCCCCAAAGTAGGCTAATGCACAAAACACAGAAGCATGGGATTGAGGGTGATTTAGCGGTTTGCATCAGAAATTGGTGAGCTGAAAGAAGACAGATGATGGTGGATGATGGGTTGATGGTCATTCTGGAGTTCAGATACGAGTGGTGTACTGCAAGGATCTGTTTTGGGGCCAATGCTGTTTGTCATTTTTATATGACCTGGATGAGGGCATAGATGGATGGGTTAGTAAATTTGTGGATGACACTAAGGCTGGTAGAGTTGTGGATAGTAGGTTTCAGAGAGACATAGATAAGCTGCACAGCTGGGCTGAGAGATGGCAAATAGTTTAATGTGAGCTGATTCACTTTGGAAGGAGTAACAGGAATGCAGAGTTCTGGGTTAATGGTAAGAAAGTGTACATGAGCACAGAGATCTCGGTGTCCAGATATATAGATTCTTGAAAGTTGCTACCCAAGTTGATAGGGTGGTTAAGAAGACATATTGTGTGTTAGCTTTTATTGATAGAGAGATTAAGTTTCGGAACCATGAGATCATGCTGCAGCTGTACAAACTCTGGTGTGGCCACATTTGCAGCAGTTCTGGTCAACGCATTATAGGAAGGACGTGGAAGTTTTGGAAAGGGTTCAGAGGTGATTTACTAGAATGTTGCCTAATATGGAAGGAAGGTCTTTTGAGGAAAGGCTGAGGGATTGGAAGCTGTTTTTGTTCGAGAGAAGAAGGTTGAGAGGTGACTTAATTAAGACATATAAGATAATCAGACAGTTAGATTTGTGGGGGGTACAATGAGAGCCTTTTTCCTCAGATGGTGATGGCGAGCACAAGGAGACATAGCTTTAAATTGAGGGGTGATAGATATAGGACAGATGTCAGAGGTAGTTTCTTTACTCAGAGAGTAGTAGGGGCGTGAAATGCACTACCTGCAACAGTAGTAGATGCGCCAACTTTAAGGGCATTTAAATGGTCATTGGATAGACATACGGACGAAAATGGAATAGTGTGGGTTAGATGGCCTTCAGATTGGTTTCATAGGTCGGCGCAATATTGAGGGCCAAAGCGCCTGTATTGCGCTGTAAAGTTCTACTTTCTATGTCTATGTTCTAATGCCCCTAGTGCTTTACAGTGAATAAAATATCTTTGAAGTGTAGTCAATTTTGCAGAAGACTTGATTAATTAGATTCCCTACAGTATGGAAACAGGCCTTTCGGCTAACAAGTCCACACTAACCTTCCGAAGAGTAACCCACCCAAACGCATTTGCCCACCCTATAATTACCACTGACTAATGCACCAACATTACAGGCAATTTAGCATGACCAATTCACCTGACCTGAATATCTTTGGATTGTGGGAGGAAACCGGAGCACCCGGAAGAAACCCACGCAGACACAGGGAGAATGTGCAAACTCCACACACAGGCAGTCATGCGAGGCAGGAATCGAACCCAGATCCCTGGTGTGGTGAGGCAGCAGTGCTAACCATTGAGCCACTGTGCCACCTAGACTTGGGAGCCAATATCACATAGCAAGATCTCAAAATCAACGATATGATAATGAGCAGATGATTTGTTCTTGCAATTTTGGTTGAAAGATAAATATTGAGATTGATTAAACCTACCCACCATCCTCTAACAAAAAGCTCCCAACACCATCTACCCTCCTCATCCTCCCATCTCTTCTCCTTTGCTCCCCTCAATATCCGCTTATCCTTGCCTTATTCCCAAACACCACTCTCCCCTCTTCTGATGTCATTCTCACTTCACCAAACCCTTCCATTCTTTGCAGGAATGCCATTAATTTCTTTTACATCTGTATACTTTCTGTTTCAATCCCCTCCTCTGACAACTGAAAACCAATTTCTCCCCTTAGAGTCATAGATTCCACAGAAATATGCAGCATGCAAATAGGTCATTTGGCACATGACATCCATGATTGGACGGGGTTTGGGGGGGTGCAGGCGGCGGGTGGTGTTGGGGATGGGCGAGGGCTTGCGCGCGCTGTGCTGCTGCTAGTTTCTTGAACAGGGAGCAGACTTAATAGAAAACTCTGAGCCCCAGAGGAACAGCACTGAATCGATTAACCGAATAATCAGTTATCTGAATGAAATAGTACCCGCCCATCTAGTTCGGATAATCGAGGTTCCCCTGTACTTCTTAAATGTTATGAGGGTTTTTGCTCAATCACACTTGCAGGCAGTGAATTCCAGATTCCCATCACCCTTTGGCTGAAAAGGTTTTTCCTCATATCTCCTCTTAACTTCCTGCCCGTAACCTTAAATGCTCCCAGTCATTGATCTCTCCGACAAAGGGACGTTTCTTCCCAACTACCCTATCTATGCTCTTCATAATTTTAATTAAGTTGGGAAGAAAAGTGAATTGTGAGGATGATGCTGAGTGATTTCAGAAAGACATTGACAAGTTGGTTAAATGGCAGACACTTGGCAGATGAATTTCAATGCAGAGAAAGGTGAGGTAATGCATTTTGGTAGAAGAAACATGGTGAGACAATATAGGTTCTATGGTATCACTTTGAGGGGAGTACAGGAGCAGTGGGACCTAGTTGTTCAAGTGCATAATTTTCTTAAGGTGGCCAAGTTCAAGTAGTTATTAAGAAGACTTATAGGATCTTTGAGTATATAAATAAAGGTACAGAGTATAAAAGCAAGGACTTGATGCTTTTTCTCTATAAATCATTGGTCAGCATATTTGGAGTATTGTGTTCAGTTCAATGTACTTTATTTAGGGAAGGATGTTAAAGCCCAGCAAAGAGTACAAAAGAGATTTACTAGAATGACATCAGGATAGATGGTTTTAGGAAGCAGGAAAGATTAGAGATATTGTGCTTATTCTCCTTGGAGCAGAGAAGGTTAAGAGGTGACATTGTTGAGATGTTCAAAATTATGAACAATTCGACAGGGTAAAGAAGAATATTCTGTCTCCATTCGTTGGTATGTTAGTAACTAGGAGTCACAACTTTAAGACTGGCAGCAACAGAGTGAAGAGTGAGATGAGGAGAGATGTCTTTACTCAGAGAGCTGTTAACATTTGGATGCCCCCTGGAAGAGTGGTGAAGGCGAATTCTTTAGGAGGTCTCAAAAGAATGCTCGACATATATTTGATGGTGATGGATTTAGAGGGCTGCAGAGGTAGGGCTAAAGAGTAGGACAAACTCAGGAGCTCTTTTGGGAGCCAGTACAGAGTTGATAGATCAAATGGCCTCCTCCTGTGCTGTAAAATTCTGTGATTCAACAGCCACATTATATGTAGTGACTGTTTTAAAAAAAAACTAACAAAGATCACTGCTGGTCCTAGAATAGCCTTCTGAAAACCTCTCCAAAATCAACATCAGCCAAACAATCAACAGCAGATGCTTCCTGTGATGGATCTATAATGCTAATAATTAGGCTATAATCTGCTACAGAGAAAATAATCTTCAAGAAAAAAATACCCTTACACAATAGAATTGGAAGCTACACCCATTGTACAGTAAGATATGTTCATGACTTTTGTTTCAATCCCTGGAATAGGCCACTGAAAAGTAACTAAGCCCAATGCAAGCCTTAGGCTTGATGGTAACTCCTTCAGGAAGCTTGGTCACATGGTTTCCACAGTCTGGAACCTAACTGTCCATTTAAACCATACAATTTTGAAATAGCAGACAGTCAAGAAACTAGCACTGTAAATTGACATCGACTAACAATAATCAATGTCCCTCACTCCTGGCTACAAAGAAAACAATCTCTCCACAGTAAAAGCCAGCCATGACCCTTTTGTAAATTACACCCTCCTTTCTTCAAAACTGTGAAATAGAAGTTACATTCCAGTAAAACCTCCTCATGAAACTTTTACAGGGAATTCTTTAAAGAGAGGAAACTATCTAAAACTCCTCAACTGCTCGCTAAACAATCAACCAGAAATTCCAGACAGCTAATTCCAACTGTGGGCTTTTGATCGGTATCGTAATCACAAAAACATTGATAAGATGGAATTACTTTGTCATTTTATGTTTCGGTCATTATTACTTGAATAATCTCTTCATCAGTTTCGATTCTATTCCTCCTGGTATATTTGTAATCAAGCATTTCTGCAGTAAGATTCTCGCTACATATATATAGAATTATTTCTGGTTTCTGGTTGAACTTCACACAGTATTAGTGTGTTCCTTGCCAAGTCAGAGACCAAAAAAATGAGGAATCAGAGAAATACACTCCCACTATTAATAGAAAAAGGGGAAAAATCAAATAATTGCATCTGCTTGGAGGTAAGAAGTGAAATTCAGCTTGTGTTTCTGGATTACAACTCCAGTGATATTACTGGGTAGGGGCGATCAAGGATAGTGCAGGGAACCTGTGCCTGGAATCAGAGAAGGTAGGGGAAGTCCTTACTGAATACTTTGTTTCATATTCACCAGTGAGAAGGATCTTGTCATTTGTGAGGACAGCATGAAACAGGCTGATACGTTCAAACATCTTGATGCTAAGAAGGAGGATGTGCTGAAAATTTTGAAAAACATGAAGAAAAATAAGTCCCTGGCGCCATATAGGATATCACCAAGGTTACTACAGGAATCAAGGGAAGACATTGCTGTGCCTTTGGTGATGATCTTTGCATCTTCAATGTCCACTGGAGTAGTGCAAGATGATTGAAAAATGGTAAATGTTATTGCCTTATTCAAGAAAGGAAATGGGGATAATCCTGGGAATTTCAGAGGAGTCAGTCTAATGTCTGTAAAGTACTGGAGAGGATTCTGACAGGCAGGATTTATGATTATTTGGAAAAGCATAGCTTGATTAGAGATAGTCAGCATGGCTTTGTGAGGGGCAGGTCATGCCTCACAAGGTGAGGGGCAGGTCATGCCTCATGCCTTACTGAATTATTTGAGGATGTGACAAAACACATTGATGAAGGTAGATCAATCGATGTGGTGTATATGGATTTTAGCAAGGAGTTTGATAAAGTTCCCCACAGTAGGCTCATTCAGGAAGTAAGGAGGAATGGAATATAGGGACATTTGGCTGTCTGGATACAGAATTGGCTGGCATATAGAAGTCAGGAGGTGGTAGTAGATGAAAAGTATTCAGCCTGGAGCTCGGTGACCATTGGAAGAACAAACAGGTAAACAGATTATGGAAAGATGTAGAGGCAACAGGGTGGTGGTGATGGAACCAACATTGACTGGAATACACTTAGTGTCAGAGGTCTGGATGGGGCAGAATTTGTAAGAAGCATCCAGGAGAGTGTTCTAGCGCAGTATGTCAATAGTCCAACAAGGGAAGGGGCTATATTGGACCTGGTATTGAGAAATGAGCCAGGCCAGGTGGTAGACATTGCAGTGGTGGGATTTCTTTGGGAATTGTGACCACAATTCTGTAAGTTTTAGAATACTTGTAGATAAAGATGAGAGTGGTCCGAAGGGAAGAATACTAAACTCGGCCAAGACCAATTATATCAAAATTAGGCAGGAGCTGGGAAATGTGGATTGGACACAGCTATTTGCAAGGAAGTCCACATTTGATATGTGGGTGGTTCTCAAAGATAGGTTAAAAATAATGCAGGATAGCATGTCCCGTTGAAAGCAAAGAATAGGAAAGGCAAGATTCGTGAACCACAGATGACAGGAGAAATCGTACAACTAGCCAAGAGGAAAAGGAAAGTGTACATAAGGTCCAAGCAGCTAGAACAAAACGGGTCTTGGAGGAATATCGGGGGAATAGGGCCAGTCTTAAATGAGGAACCAAGCAGACTGAAAGGGGTCATGAAATAGCTTTAGCGAGCAGAATTAAGGAGAATCCCAAAGCCTTTTATTTTTATATAAGAAACAAGCGGGAAACTAGAGAAAGGATTGGTCCACTAAAGGATAAGGATGGAAGGTTGTGTGTTGAACCTGAGAAAATGGGTGAGATTCTCAATGATTACTTTGCATCAGTGTTCACTGAGGAGAGGGACATTATGAATGTTGAGATTAGAGGTGAAAGTTTGATGACTCTGGATCACATTGACATTAGTAGGGAAGATATGTTGGGTAGGCTAGAGGTTATTAAGGTGGACAAATACCAAGGACCAGTTGGAATCTATCCCAGGTTGCTGAGGAAGACGAGAGAGGAAATAGCTGGGGCCCTGACAGATAGCTTTGCAGCATCGTTAAACGCAGGTGAAGTGCCGTAGGACTGGAGGGTTGCTAATGTTGTCCTCTTGTACAAGAAGGATAGTAGGAATATTCCAGGTAACTATAGACCAGTGAGCCTGACGTCAGTGATGGGAAAGTAGCTGGAGAAGGTACTGAGGGATAGAATCTACTTATATTTGGAAAAGAATGGGTTTATCAGTGATAGGCAACATAGTTTTGTGGGGGAGATCGTGCCTTACCAACTTAATAGAGTTCTTTGAGGTAGTGACCGAGTTGATAGATGAAGGTAGGGCTGTGGATGCCAATACATGAACTTTATTAAGGTGCTTGATAAGGTTCCCCATGGTAAACTAATGGAGAAAGTGAAGTCACATGGTGTGCAAGATGTTCTAGCTAGGTGGATAAAGAGCTGGCTGAGCAACAGGAGACAGAAAATAGTAGTTGAAGGGAGTTTCTTGAAATGGAGAAAGGTGACAGGGATCAGTGCTGGGGCCACATAAATGATCTGGAAGAGGGCACCGTTGGTATGATCAGCAAGTTTGCAGATGACACAAAGATTGGTGGAGTAGCAGAAAGCATAAGAGACTGTCAAAGAATACAGGAGAATATAGATAGATTGGACAGTTGGGTGGAGAAGTGGCAGACGGACTTCAATCCAGGCAAATGTGAGGTGATGCATTTTGGCAAGTCTAATTCTAGAATGAATTATACAGTAAACCGAAGAGCTTTGAGAAAAATTGATGAGCAGAGAGATCTGGGAGTTCAGGTCCATTGCACCCTGAAGCTTGCTGCACAGGTGGATAGAGTAGTCAATAAGGCATATGGTATGCTTGCCTTCATCAGACAGGGTATTGAGTATCAGAGCTGGCAGGTCATGTTAAAATTGTACAAGACATTGGTTCGGCTGCATTTAGAATACTGTGAACAGTTCTGGTCGCCACATTACCAAAAGGATGTGGACACTTTGGAGAGAGTGCAGAGAAGGTTTACGAGGATGTTGCCTGGTATGGAAGGTGCTAGCTATGAAGATAGATTGAGTAGGCTAGGATTGTTTTCATTAGAGAAAAGGAGATTGAAGGGGGTCCCGATTGAGGTCTACAAAGTCATGAAGGGTATAGACAGGGTAGATAGAGATAAGCTTTTGCCCAGGGTGAAGGATCCAAGAACAAGAGGTCATGCTTTCAAGGTGAGAGGTGAAATGTTTAAGCGGGATGCATGAGGCAAGTACTTTACACAGAGGGTGCTGGGTGCCTGGAACGTGTTTGCTATCAGAGGTAGTAGAGGCAGGCACGATAGATTCATTTGAGATGCGTCTGGACAAATGCATGAGTACGTGGGGAGCAGAGGGATACAGATGCTTAGGAATTGGGCGACAGGTTTAGACAGTGGACTTGGATCGACTCAGGCTTGGAGGGCTGAAGGACCTGTTCCTGGGCTGTAAATTTTCTTTGTTCTTTGTTCAGTGGTGTTCACATGGATCTGTTCTGGGACCTCTACTCTTTGTGACCTTTATAAGTGACTTGGATAAGGAAGTGGAAGGGTGGGTTAGTAAGTTTGCCAATCACACAAGATTGGTGGTGTTGTGGATAGTGTGCAGGGCTGTTGTAGATTGCAATGGGACATTGACAGGATGCAGAGCTGGGCTGAGAAGTGGCAGATGGAGTTCAAACTGGAAAAATGTGAAGTGATTCATTTTGGAAGGTCGAATTTGAATGCAGATTACAGGGTTAAAGGCAGGATGCTTGACAGTGTGGAGGAACAGAGGGATCTTGCAATCCATGTCCATAGATCCCTCAAAGTTGCCACCCAAGTTGATAGGCATGTGATATGTTGGCTTTTATTAGTAGGGGGAATTGAGTTTAAGAACCATGAGGTCATGTTGCAGCTCAATAAAGCCCTGATTAAACCACATTTGGAATATTGTGCACATTCTAGGAAGGATGTGGAGCTTTAGAGAGGGTGCAGAGAAGATTTACCAGGATGCTACCTGGACTGGAGGGCATGTTTTATGAAGTAAGGTTAAGGGAGCTAGGGCTTTTGTCATTGGAACAGAGAAGGATGAGAGATGTCTTGGTAGAGGTGTACAAGATGATGATAGACATAAATAGAGTGGATACCAAAGAATTTTTCCAAGGGTGGAAAAGGCTATCATGAGGGGGCATAATTTTAAGGTGATTGGAGGAAAGTTTAGTTGAGATGTCAGAGGTAGGTTCTTTACACAGTGTGTGGTGGGTGCATGGGATGTACTGCCATCAGTGATAGCAGAGTTAAATACATTAGGGCATTTAAGTGGCTCTTGAATGATAGTAAAATGTATGATATGTAGGCTAGTTTTATCTTAGAGTAGGATAAAAGGTCGGCACAATATCGAGGGGGTGAAGGGCTTAGACTGTGCTGTACTGTTCTATGTTCTATATTCTTACCTGTCTACTGGCTCATACCCCAGCGTTGTTGCACACATTCATTTTAAACAATGGAAATCAGTGCTAACTTTGCTAGGAGTGCAGACTGGAAATTTATCCCATAGTGTTCCCACAATATGGCAGCTGTGGATCAGAAACCCATTTTACAGCAGCACAATTTTCCAATCCATTCAAAGCAATGGATCATAAAAATGCTTGGGTGTGAAACAGAATGCACTCCAAATTTACTCCATTCCTATCAGACAGGTTAAATTAGAACAACATCTGAAATCAGCATTTCATTAGGCTTCTGCACATTTCCTGCTTTCAGGAGGGCATTTTACTTGTAGATTTACTCCTCTAGAAAAGAGTCAGAGTTTGTCACAGACTAATTATAAATTTGTTATGACGTCTTTGGCAGAAGTAATTGTGAAGTTCTGTACACAGGAGTTCCAGCATCTCAGCATGATATGGCTATTGGATCTTCGCAAGATGCTGATACTGTCAACATTACTCTATTTGGTTGAAGATAGAATATAACAATTTAGAAAATAATTCAAAGGTACCCATTGATCTTTTATTTTCTGTTCTGGCTGTTGTTTGAAGATTTTCTGTGTTTTCAAACAATGTTTCAAAGATTCCTGGAGAAAGAATAATCCATTTAGTTTCAGATTTCCTACCTTGTCTGACATCAGTCAATAAAATCAAGAATGGAGTCTTTGTACATCCTCATTCAACCATTACCATCATGCAAGTGGACCAACCTAGTTCAATGAGAAGTTGAAAGGCCAGCACCAAGTAGATTTTATAATGAAATGCAGATCTGGTGAAGATACTATTCAGCCTAATTAGGAAAGTTAGTGGAATGTGATCATTTACATCATGGAAATCGAATACAAAATTAGGGAGGCAATGCTTCAAGTATACAGGACTCTGGTGAGACTGTATCTGGAGCACTGTGCACAGTACTGGTCACCTTATTTAATTCAATGCACTACAAATAATTCAGAGAACGTTTACTACACTAAAACCAGAAATGGGTAATTTGTTCTATGATGTTTAGTTTAGGAGAGTGAGAGATGACTTGGTGATGGTGAGAAGAGCACTATTTGTAAGATCTTTTGTATATGTCTAGATTGTCTGCACCACCACATGCTGCCCTTGAAGTGGCTGCAGGGGTGTAGAGCCTGTCACACATGCACTTCGGAAATATGCCTTTGCAAAGGTGTCTGGAGAGAGATGCATGTTTTTGTTGAGGTTTGTCCCGAGCAATTCCGTGACGCATGAGTCTGTGTGCTCTATGGGCTGTTTCCTGGGATGCACACCAAGACAGACATCAAATATGCCTGGAGGACCATCAACTCAGTGAAAAACACTCTTTAATCTCCCCAAAACATGTTGGTTTTCCAGAGCAGGAAATTTACCTCGACTGAGTGTTTCAGACTGGCACATTCCAAGGTCCAGGTCTATGTGCTGAGAGATGCACTAAACCTTGGGACAGCTGCTGCCAAGACACAGTGGGGAAATGGGGGTCTGTTCAGTTATCAGACCCTCCTAATGCCTCAAATGTATGCAAATATAGGGTTGTATGAGTAAAGATGCCTTGGGTTTGTTTGTTCTACATATGTAAAGACTATATAGAACTGAACTTCTGTAATGACTATGCATGTATATAAAGATTGTTTTATGAATAAAGGATATTTTTGAAATTTAGAAATAAAGTGACTTAATTGAAACAAAGAAATCCTGATGGGTCTTGATGTGGAGAAGATGTTTCCACTTAGAGGAGAATCTATGACTAGGGTGTAACTTTCTAAAAATAAGGGGGCATTCATTGAATAGAGATGAGACACGTTTTTTGGAACTCTCTGAAAAGGTGGTGGAAGCAGATACCTTGAATATTTTTAAGGCAGTATTAGAAAGGTTAGTGAGACAGACAAAAATGTGGATTTGAGGTTATATTCAGGATAGCCAGAATCTTATTAAATGGCAGGGCAATCTTGAGGGGGGTCAATGGCCTACTCAAATCATATTTTCATACACCAGACTGCCTGCATACTAAACACTGGTGGGAGCATTCAATTGATAGACCTAAACTGTGCTATAATGAACATATAGATGAAATGGTGGTAAACAGTTAAACAACTAATCAGACATTGATTTTGGTGAACTTGCTTGGAAAATTGTTCAAGCCTATCCTAGCCACAAAAAGCAGAAGAAATCTGACTAATCAACCAGTCTATTTTCAACATTAGTAGTTGATGGAAGATGTTATTAATGGTCCTGTCAAGCGTCACTTCAAAGCAGTAACTTGCTTATCAATATCCAGTTTGAGTGCTGCCAGGATCATACAGCTCCATAATTCATTACAGCATAGTTCAAAAATGGACAAAGTTGAATTCCAGAAATGAAGTGAGAAGCTCTTACCGCTGACATTAATGAAGCATTTGATTGAATCTGGCATGAAAGAGGCTTAACAAAATTGAATTCAATAGAAGTTAAAGGGAAATCTCTTCACTGGTTGTCGGATGATGGCTACATTTATTAGGAACCAGTCACTTCAGCTTCAGGAGATTGCTGTAGGATTTACTCTGTGCAGTTCCTTGGTTCAACCATCTTTAGCTACTTTAACAATGTCTTTCCCTCCATCACAAGAGAATTTTGTCTAATTGCTGATGATTGCAAAACTTTCAACACTATTCACAACTCCAGTTCATACCAGCATGCAGCAAGACTGGAAAACATTCAGGTTTGGGATGATAAAGCCAAGTAATATTTGCACTCCACAAATTCCAGGCAATCACTATCTCCAACAAGTGAGAATCTAATCACCGTTACGTTCAAAAGCATTGCCATTGTTGGTACCTTACCTTACCAGAATCAGTCATATAAATGTTGTGGCTGCAAGACTAGGTCAAAAATCTGTGGTTACTGTATCTACCATTTCCAAGACACATGTCAAGACTTGTCAATTTCTACAAGGTGCCGCACAAAATGCTGCTAAAATAAAGATGCAAGGCATTACGGGCAATTTATTAGTATGGATAGAAGATTGGTTAACTAACAGGAAACAAAGAGTGGGGATAAATTAATACTTTTCTGGTTGGTGATCAGTGATGAATGGTGTGCCACAGGGATCAGTACTGGAATTGCAATTATTCACAACTTACATAGATGATTTGAAGTTGGGGACCACATGTAGTGTGTCAAAGTTTGTGGATCACATTAAAATGAGTGGTAGAGCAAAGTGTGCAGAGTACTGTGAAACTTTGCAAAGGGATGTAAATAATTTAAGTGAGTGGGCAAAGGTTTAGCAGATGGAGTACAATGTTAATAAGTAAGAAGTCATTCATTTTGGTAGGAATAACAGTAAAAAGGATTATTACTTGAATAATAAAATATTGTACCATACTGCTGTGCAGAGGAACCTGGGTATCCTTGTGCATGAATCACAGAAGATTGGTCTGCAGGTGCAACAAGTAATTAAGAAGGCAAATTGAATCTTGTCCTTCATTGTTAAAGAAATTGAGTTTAAAAGCAGAGAGGTTACACTGCAGCTGTATAGGGTGCTGGTGAGGCCACACCTGGAGTACTGCCTATAGTTTTGGTCTCCTTACTTGAGAAGGGATGTACTGACACTGGAGGGGGTGCTGAGGAGATTCACTAGGTTGATTCCAGAGTTGAGGGGTTGGCTTATGAGGAGAAACTGAGTACACTGGGATTACATTCATTGGAATTTAGAAGAATGAGGGGTGATCTTACAGAAACATATAAAATTATGAAGGGAATTGATAAGAAAGAAGTAGAGAGGATGTTTCCACTGGCAGATGAAATTAGGACAAGAGGGTATAGTCTCAAAATTAGGGGGAGAAGATTTAGGACTGAATTGAGAAGGAACTTCTTCACCCAGAGCGTTGTGAATCTATGGAATTCCCAGCCCAGCGAAGTAGTTGAGGTTTCCTCAGTAAATGCTTTTAAAGCTAAAATAGATAATTTTTTGAGCAGTAAAGGAATGAAGGGTTATAGTGAGAGATCGGGTAGGTGGAGCTGAGGCGATGTAAAGATCTGCCATGGTCTTACAGAATGCCTAGCTGGCCTACTCCTATTCCTGGTTCTCATGTTCTTATGCAGTGTGCTGGGATATATTCTACTTGTTGATGAATGCAGCTACAATAACACTCAAGAATCTAAATCCCATCCAGGTAAGAATAATTGACTTGATTGGCACTCCATCCATTATCATTAGCACTCACTCTCTCACAGCAGTATGTATCACATACATGACATGCAGTAGCAACTACCAAGACTCCTTTGAATGTATCTTTCAACCACTCAACTTCTACTGCATAGTGTTACGACATGGAGTAAACCCTTCTGCTAATTCTAAGAGTATGGTCTTTTCTTTCTAAACTTTCTTGGCAAATGTGGGAATCATCTTCAAACCCCAGAACCTCTTCAGCAATTTTTAGAGCTATTCTCTCACTTTTAATTTAACCAAACACAAGTAACCGAAATTAAACAAATTGTCTCACCTACATTTTTATTAGGATACTAATTAGCAAGTGTTTAAATCTACTGGGCTTTTCTTATATCCAAAATCTATTCAAATCTGCCCAAATCTCAGACTGAATCTGTCTAAAGGGTTCAAATCACAGATGTGAGCCCCCAAACTGTTACAATATGGCGTAAACCCTTCTGCTAATTTGAACTAGACCCACAGAAAAGCTCACCTTGCCTTGTAATCTGTTAAGGTATGAGTGACCAAGAACTACCAAAAATCCTTCTATGCAAATAAAAATTTTAACAATTTATTCTCTAACTTTGAGAAACACAAGAACATTAAACAACAACTATCTACACAGTAACCCTTCTTTGTCTGATCAATTTACCTACCTCCCATTCTACAACAATAAAAACTTGATGAATTTCAACTTCACCAACACATTCCACCTCGACCTTGAATTCACATGGACCATCTCTGACACCTCCCTCCCCTTTCTGGACCTCTCCATCTCCATCAATGACGACCGACTTAACACTGACATTTTTTACAAGCCCACCAACTCCCACAGCTACCTGGATTACACATCCTCCCACCCCTACCTCCTACAAAAATGCCATCCCATATTCCCAATTCATCTGTCTCCACCGTATCTGCTCTCAGGAGGACCAGTTCCACCACAGACTACGTCAGATGACCTTCTTTAAAGACTGTAATTTCCCTTCCCATGAGGTTGAAGATGCCCTCCAATGCATCACATCCACATCCTGCACCTCTGCCTTCAAACCCCACCCTTTCCAAGGGCAGAACCCCCCCCCCCGCCGGTCCTCACCTTCCATCCTACCAACATCCGCATAAACTGCATCATCTGCCAACATTTCCGCCACCTCCAAACGGACCCCACCACTACGGATATATTTCCTTCCCTACCGCTTTCCACTTTCCGCAAAGACATTCCCTCCAATTCTACCTGGTCAGGTCCACACTCCCCAACAACCTACCCTCCCCTCCTGGCATCTTCTACTGCCACCACAGAAATTGCAAAACCTGTGCCCACACCTCCTCCCTCACCTCCATCCAAGGCCCCAAAGGAGCCTTCCACATCCATTAAAGTTTCACCTGCACATCCACCAATGTCATTTATTGTATCCGTTGCTTCCGATGCGGTCTCCTTTACACTGGGGAGACTGGACGCCTTCTTGCAGAGCACTTTAGGGAACATCTCCAGGACACCCGCACCAATCAACCCCACCATCCCGTGGCCCAACATTTCGACTCCCCCTCCCATTCTGCCGAGGACCTGCAGGGTCTGGGCCTCCTTCACCGCCACTCCCTCATCACCCGTTGCCTGGAGGAAGAATGTCTCATCTTCTGCCTCGGAACACTTCAACCCCAGGGCATCAATATGGACTTCACCAGTTTCCTCATTTCCCCTCCCCCTACCTTACACCAGTTTCAACCTTCCAGCTCAGCACCATCCTCATGACCTGTCCTACCTGCCAATTTTCCTTCCCACCTATACGCTCCTCCCTCCTCTCTGACCTAACACCTTCATCCCCACCTCTATCCACCTATTATACTCTTGGCTTCTTTCTCCCCAGCCCCACCCCCTTTCCATTTATCTCTCCACCCCAGAGGGTCCCTACCTCATTCCTAATGAAGGGCTTTTGCCCGAAAAATTGATTTTCCTGCTCCTCGGATGCTGCCTGACCTTTTGTGCTTTTCCAGCACCACTCAAGTTCTCACTGTGGAACATCTGCGATGCTGAGGAGGTTGTGGACAGCACGTTTAGTGAATTGGTCACACCGCAGATTAGAATTGTTGAGGGAGACAGTGAATGGGTGACCAAAAGGCAGAGAAAGAGTCGGAAGACAGTGCAGGTGTTCTCTGCGGTCATCTCCCTCCAAAACAGGTATACCATTTTGGATACTGTTGGGGGAGATGGCTCACCAGGGGAGAGCAGCAGTTGTCAGGATCATGGCATTGTTGCAGGCATTGCTGTTCAGAAGGGTGGGAAAAAGACTCATAGGGCCATAGTCATAGGGGATTCTATTGAAAGGGGAGTAGATAGGCGGTTCTGTGGCCGAAACTGAGACTCCCGGGTGGTATGTTGCCTCCCAGGTGCCCGGGACAGAGATGTCACCAATCGGCTGCACAGCATTCTGACAGGGGAGGGTGAACAGCCAGTTATCATGGTGCATATAGGCACCAGTGATATAAGTAAAAAACGAGATGAGGTGCTGAAAGCAGAATTCAGGGAACTGGGAGAGAAGTTAAAGAGCAGGGCCTCTTAGGATTGCTACCAGTGCCATGTGTAACCAGAGTAGAAATGAAAGAATAGGCAGGATGAACACATGAGGGATGGTGTCAGAGGGAGAGGTTCAGATTTGTGGGACATTGGGACCGGTTCTGGGAAAGGTGGGACTATTACAAATTGGATGGTCTGCACCTGAACCAGACTGGAAGTAATGTCCTTGGGAGAGTTTTTGCTACTGCTGTTGGGGAGGTTTTAAACTAATGTGGTAGGGGGCTGGGAACCAGAAGAGAAGACTAATCGACAATGAGGTGGAAACTAGAGACTGTAAGGATCAAGAAGTTAGCATTACCAAGGGGAAGTGTAGGCAGAGAGCAGATGAATGCAAAAGAACTGGCGGCCTGAAGTGAATATACTTTAATGCAAGGAGTACAGTGGGTAAGCAGATGAATTTAGGGCTTGGATTGGTGCCTGAAGTATGATGTTATTGTGATCACAGAGACTTGGTTGAAGGAGGGGTGTGATTGGCAACTAAATGTTCCAGGATATAGATGCTTCATATTGGACAGGGAGAGAAGTAAAAGGGGGGGAGGAGTTGCATCGCTGGTCAGGGATGATACTATGGCTGTGCTAAAAGGGGACACTATGGAGGGCTTGAGCAGAGGAGCATTATGGGTAGAGCGCAGAAATAAGAAGGGTGCAGTTACCCTGGTGGGGCTGTATTACAGGCCTCCAAATAGTGAGCATGAGGTAGAAGAACAAATAGGTAAACAAATTATGGAAAGATGGAGAGGCAACAAGGTGGAGGTGATGGGAGATTTTACTTTTCCTAACATTGACTGGGATACACTTAGTGTCAGAGGTCTGAATTTGTAAAGAGCATCCAGGAAAGTTTGCTAGAGCAGTATGTCAATAGACCGACAAAGGAAGGGGCCATATTGGACCTGGTGTTGGGGAATGAGCCAGGCCAGGTGGTCGAAGTTGCAGTGGGGGTTGTCTTTGGGAATAGTGACCACAATTCTGTAAGTTTTAAAATACTCGTAGACAAAGGTGAGAATGGTCCGAAGGGAAGAGTACTAAACTGGGCCAAGGACAATTACATCTAAATTCGACAGGAGCTGGGAAAAGTGGATTGGACACAGCTATTTGAAGGGAAGCCCACATTTGATATGTGGGAGGCTTTCAAAGATAGGTTGAAGATTGTGCAGAGTAGGCATATCCCTATGTAGAAAAGGCAAGAATTGTGAACCATGGATGAGAGGAGAAATCGTGCAACTAGCCAAGAGGAAAAGGGAAGTGTACATAAGGTCTAGGCAGCTAAGAACAGAATAGGCCTTGGAGGAATATCAGGAGAGTAAGACCAATCTTAAAGAAGGAATCAGGCAGGCTAAAAGGGGTCATGAAATAGCTTTAACAAGCAGAATTAAGGAGATTCCCAAGGCCTTCATATATAAAAACAAGAGGGTAACTAGAGAAAGGGTTGGTCCACGAAAGGATAAGGAAAGAATGTTGTGTGTCGAACCTGAGAAAACGGGTGAGATTCTAAATGATTACTTTGCATCGGTGTTCACTGAGGAGAGGGACATGATGAATGTTGAGATTAGAAATAGAAGTTTGTTTATTCTGGATCACGTTGACATAAGGAGGGAAGATGTGTTTGGTAGGCTAAAGGAAATTAAGGTGGACAAATCCCCATTACACCACATCAATTGCTTTACCCTCATCCACCTGTTTGGTTACCATCTCAAAACTCAATAAGGTTTGTGAGCTACGACCTACCATGAGCAAAATTAGTATTCTTCCATGATGAACAACCCTTCAAGGCTGCAGGGGGGGGTAAAGTGTATTCTAGGTGGGGCATTTCAATGTCCATCGCCAAGATTGGCTTAGCAGCAGCATGATTATTTGGGTTGGTCAAGTCTTCAAGGACATAGCTGCTAGATCTGGACTGTGGCAGATAGTGAGGGAACCAACAAGAGGGAAAAGCACACTTGACTCCATTCTTACTAATCTGCCGACTGCAATAGTATTAGTAAGTGGGACTACCACACCATGAAGTCCCGCCTTCACAGTGAAAATACCCTCCATTGTATTGTGTGACACAATCACCTTGCTGATTGGACAGACTTTGAACAGATCCAGTGACTCAAGACTGAGCATGCTTGAGATGCAGTGGGCCATCAACAGCAGAATCATACGCCAACACAATCTGTAACCACAAGGCCTGTTATATCCCCCATTCAACAATTACCATAAAGCCAAAGGATCAGGAGAGTGCAGGAATACAATGTTGGGAGCAGCACAGACATACCTAAAAATGAGTTGTCAACTGGTGAAGTGACAAAACAGGACTATTCGTTTACTGAACAGCATAAACAGCAAGTGATAGGCAGAGATAAGTGATCCCACAACCAACAAACAACCAATGCTAGGACTCCTGACCTCATGGCAGCCTGGGCTCAAACAGGGACAAAAGAGCTGAATTCCTGATGAGAGATGAGAGGTGAGACAACCCTGCTAATTATGAACTGGTGAGTCTTACTTTGGTTGTGGATAAAGTGTTGGAAAAGGTTATAAGAGATAGGATTTATAATCATCTTGATTGGAATAAGATGTTTCGGGATAGTCAACACAGTTTTGTGAAAGGTAGGCCATGCCTCACAAACCTTATTGAGTTCTTTGAGATGGTGACCAAACAGGTGGATGAGGGTAAAGCAGTTGATGTGGTGTATTGGATTTCTGTAAGGCATTTGATAAGGTTCCCCACAGTAGGCTATTGCACAAAATACAGAGGCATGGAATTGAGGGTGATTTAGCGGTTTGGATCAGAAATTGGCTAGCTGAAAGAAGACAGAGGGTGGTGGTTGATGGGAAAGGTAACTAGTGGTGTACCGCAAAGATTTGTTTTGGGGCCACTGTTGTTTGTCATTTTTATAAATTACCTGGATAAGGGCGTAGAAGGCTGGGTTAGTAAATTTGCAGATGACACTAAGGTCGGTGCAGTTGTGGATGGTGCAGGTTACAGGGGGACATAAATAAACTGCAGAGCTGGGCTGAGAGGTGGCAAATGGAGTTTAATGTAGAACAGTGAGAGGTGATTCACTTTGGAAGGAGCAACAGGAATGCAGAGTAATGGGATAATGGTAAGATTCTTGGTAATGTGGATGAGCAGAGAGATCTGTGTCCATGTACATAGATCTCTGAAAGTTGCCACCCAGGTTGATAGGGTTGTTAAGAAGGCATACAGTGTGTTTATTGGTAGAGGGATTGAGTTTCATAGCCACAAGGTCATGCTACAGCTTTACAAAACTCTGGTGCGGTCGCAGTTGGAATATTGCATACAGTTCTGGTCACTGCATTATAGGAAGAATGCGCAAGCTTTGGAAAGGGTGCAGAGGAGATTTACTAGAATGTCACCTGGTACAGAGGGAAGGTCTTATGAAGAAAAGCTGAGGGACTTGAGCCTGGTTTCGTTAGAGAGAAGAAGGTTGAGAGGTGACTTAATTGAGACATACAAGATAATCAGAGGGTTAGATAGGGTGGATAGGGAGAGCCTTTTTCCTCGGATGGTGATGGCTTGTACGAGGGGACATAGCTTTAAGTTGAGGGATGATAGATACAAGTCAGATGTCAGTTTCTTTACTCAGAGAGTAGTAGGGGTTGGAACGCACTGCCTGCAATAATTGTAGACTCGCCAATATTAAGGGCATTTAAATGGTCATTGGATAAACATATGGATGAAAATTAAATAGTATAGGACAGATAGGCTTCAGATTGGTAGGCGCAACATTGAGGGCCGATGTTCTATGTTCTAATTCTTCAGACATCTGAATGCAGTATGTGGTAATCAGCAGGAGGTTCCTAACCCATAATTGACCTGATGTTATGCGATAACATGGGTCCAGAGTCAATGTTCAGGACTCAAAGGGCAATTCACTCCCGACTGTATTCCATTGTGCTACCACCTCTACTAAGCCTCTCCTGCCAGTGGGACGGGACTACGATATTGTGGCCATCATGGAAACATGGATAGATGAGGGACAGGAATGGCTGTTGGAGGTTCCTGGTTACAGATGTTTCAGTAAGATTAGGGAGGGTGGTAAAAAAGGAGGGGGGGTGGCATTGCTAATTAGAAATGGTATAACGGCTGCAGAAAGGAAGTTTGAGGGGGATCTGCCTTTGGAGGTAGTATGGGCTGAAGTCAGAAATAGGAAAGGTGCAGTCACCTTGATGGGTGTTTATTATAGGCCCCCCAATAGCAGCAGAGATGTGGAGAAACAGATTGGGAAACAGATTTTGGAAAGGTGCAGAAGCCACAGGGTGGTAGTCATGGGCGACTTCAACTCCCCAAATATTGATTGGAAGCTCTTTAGATCAAGTAGATTGGATGGGGCGGTGTTTGTGCAGTGTGTCCAGGAAGCTTTTCTAACGCAGTATGTAGATTGTCCATCCAGAGGGGAGGCCATATTGGATTTGGTACTCGGTAATGAACCGGGACAAGTGGTGGGCTTGTTAGTGGGTGAACATTTTGGTGATGGTGACCACAATTCTGTGACTTTCACCTTGGTTATGGAGAGAGATAGGTGCGCACAACAAGGTAGATTTTACAATTGGGGGAAGGGAAATTACGATGCTGTAAGACAGGATTTGAGGAGCATACGTTGGGAGCATAGGCTGTCAGGGAAGGATGTGGTGGAAATGTGGAACTTTTTCAAGGAGCATATACGACGTGTCCATGATATGTATGTACCTATCAGGCAGGAAAGAAATGGTCGTGTGAGGGAGCCTTGGTTGACGAGGGAGGTTGAGTGTCTAGTAAAGAGGAAGAAGGAGGCTTACATAAGGTTGAGGAAACAGGGTTCAGACAGAGCAGTGGAGGGATACAGGACAGCCAGAAGGGACCTGAAGAAAGGGATTAGGAGAGCTAAGAGAGGGCATGAAAAATCCTTGGCGGATAGGATCAAGGATAACCCCAAGGCATTTTATGCGTATGTGAGAAACCTGAGAATGACGAGAACGAGGGTAGGTCCGATCAAGGACAGTAGTGGGAGACTGTGTATTGAGTCGGAAGAGATAGGAGAGGTCTTGAACAAGTACTTCTCTTCAGTATTTACGAACGAGAGGGACCGCATTGTTGAAGAGGAGAGTGTGAAACGGACTGTTAAGCTAGAAGAGATACCTGTTAGGAAGGAAGATGTGTTGGACATTTTGAACAACTTGAGGATAGACAAGTCCCCCGGGCCTGACGGGATATATCCTAGGATTATGTGGGAAGCAAGAGAGGAAATTGCAATACCGTTGGCAATGATCTTCTCGTCTTCACTGGCAACGGGGGTGGTACCAGGGGACTGGAGAGTAGCGAATGTTGTGCCCCTGTTCAAAAAAGGGAATAGGGATAACCCCAGGAATTACAGGCCAGTTAGTCTTACTTCTGTGGTAGGCAAAGTAATGGAAAGGGTACTGAGGGATAGGATTTACGAGTATCTGGAAAGACACTGCTTGATTAGGGACAGCCAGCACGGATTTGTGAAGGGTAGGTCTTGCCTTACAAGTCTTATTGAATTCTTCGAGGAGGTGACCAAGCATGTGGATGAGGGTAGAGCAGTGGATGTAGTGTACATGGATTTTAGTAAGGCATTTGATAAGGTTCCCCATGGTAGGCTTATGCGGAAAGTCAGGAGGCATGGGATAGAGGGAAATTTGGCCAATTGGATAGAAAACTGGCTAACCGGTCGAAGGCAGAGAGTGGTGGTAGATGGTAAATATTCAGCCTGGAGCCCAGTTACAAGTGGAGTTCCGCAGGGATCAGTTCTGGGTCCTCTGCTGTTTGTAATTTTTATTAATGACTTGGATGAGGGAGTCGAAGGGTGGGTCAGTAAATTTGCAGATGATACGAAGATAGGTGGAGTTGTGGACAGTGAGGAGGGCTGTTGTCGGCTGCAGAGGGACTTAGATATGATGCAGAGCTGGGCTGAGGAGTGGCAGATGGAATTCAACCCTGCCAAGTGTGAGGTTGTCCATTTTGGAAGAACAAATAAGAATGCGGAATACAGGGTTAATGGTAGGGTTCTTAGTCAGGTGGAGGAACAGAGGGATCTTGGGGTCTATGTGCATAGATCTTTGAAGGTTGCCACTCAGGTGGATAGAGTTTGTAAGAAGGCCTATGGAGTATTATCGTTCATTAGCAGAGGGATTGAATTCAAGAGTCGTGAAGTGATGTTGCAGCTGTACAGGACTTTGGTTAGGCCACAGTTGGAGTACTGTGTGCAGTTCTGGTCGCCTCACTTTAGGAAAGATGTGGAAGCTTTGGAGAGGTTGCAGAGAAGATTTACCAGGATGTTGCCTGGAATGGAGAGTAGGTCGTACGAGGATAGGTTGAGAGTTCTCGGCCTTTTCTTGTTGGAACGGCGAAGGATGAGGGGTGACTTGATAGAGGTTTATAAGATGATCAGAGGAATAGATAGAGTAGACAGTCAGAAACTTTTTCTCCGGGTACAACAGAGTGTTACAAGGGGACATAAATTTAAGGTGAAGGGTGGAAGGTATAGGGGAGATGTCAGGGGTGGGTTCTTTACCCAGAGAGTGGTGGGGGCATGGAATGCGCTGCCCGTGGGAGTGGTAGAGTCAGATTCATTGGCGACCTTTAAGCGGCATTTGGATAGGTACATGGATGGGTGCTTAATCTAGGTTAGAAGTTTGGCACAACATCGTGGGCCGAAGGGCCTGTTCTGTGCTGTATTGTTCTATGTTCTATGTTCTATGTTCTAAGGACTGGATTGCAGAAGTAAAGAAGTGTTGTTATAACTATATAAGGTTTGATGAGATCACACCTGAAGTATTGTGTCCAATTTTGGTCTCCTGACTTGAATAAGGATGTGGTCGCACTGAAAGCAGTTCACAGGAAGTACACTACATTGATTCCAGGGATGAAATGGCTGTTGTATGAGGAGCAGTTGAGTAACTTGGGCTTGTACCCAAAGGGGTTGAAAAGAATGAGTGGGTGATCTGATTGAGATATGTAAAATGCTGAAGGGGATTGACAAGGTGGACATTGAACTGATGTTCCCCCGTGTGGGATAGTCTAGAACAAGAGCTTATAGATCTAGAGTGAGGGAGGTAGGTTCAAAACTGAGATGAGGAGAACCTCTACGTCTCTCAGTAGGTTGTGAATCTACGGAACTCACTGTTCCAGAGTGCATAGAAGGCAGAATCAATCAACTGATTCAAGAAAGCAATAGATATGTTTCTGATGAAAAGGAGGATAAAGGGCTATTGGGAGCAGGCAGGAGAATGGAGTTGAAACCCAGATAAAATGATCATGTTAAATGATGAAGGAATGAACTACCAACTCCTGCTCCAAATTCCTACGTTCATAAACACAGTGCTAGGTTGGGATGTTTGCTGCTGACTGCATTGGTGCAGACTCCATTGACGTTTCTGGAAAAGCTTAATTTAAACACTAATAACCTTCTAACATTGTCTATAGCTCTAGTACGAAACTCACTCATTACAGTAAATGATTGTTAAAGCATTGAAATCACTGCAACAGCTAATTGGTCTGAGCATTAGGAGAACAAACTGTGGTAAAAAGGAGATAAAAAGTTTAATGGAATGCATCAGATATATCTGCTACAGAGCTCAAAACCCCCAAGTATTCTAAGGTAGTAGTGCATGAGATGTTTCAAAAGTGAACTGTATATACCTATTGGCTACCTTCACTCAACTCTCCTTTCTGTATGAAAATAGTCTGAGAGTTTATCATTAAGAGCTTGGAGGATCCTCGACATTTGCTGTATCTTGGTTCTACTTGCTCCATCAGTGGTGCTGATTCACCACCTTAACTGCTTGGGGCGTCAGCTCTGATTTTGTTTTTGTAAATTGACTCATAGGGCATCGCTAGCTGGGTCAGCAATTATTGCCCATCCCGAGTTACCCTTGAGAAAGTGGTGATGAGCTCTCATCTTGAACTGCTGCAGTCCAGGCACTGTAGGTTGACACACAATATCATTAGGGAGGGAATTCCAGGATTTTAAACCATATATTTCCAAGGCAGTATGGTGTGTGGTTTAGAAGAGAACTTGCAGGTAGTGATGTTCACATGTATCTGCTGGCTTTTGTCTTTCTAGATGGCAGTGGTCATGTGTTTGGAAGGTGTTTCTTGAATTTCTGCAAACTACTACAACTGTGTGTTGGTGGTGAAAGGAGTGGATGTGACGCCAACCAAGCAGACTGCTTTGTCTTGAGTGTTGTTGGAGCTGCACCCATCAGGCAACTGGGGATATTCCTGATTTGTACCTTTAATATGGTGTACAGGTTTTGGGAAATCAGGAGTTGAGTTACTTGCATATTCCTTGCCTGACTTGCTCTTGTAGCTATTGTATTTATATGGTGAACACAGTTGAGTTTCTGTTCAATGGTAGCTACCAGGATGTTGACAGTAGAGTATCCAATGATGGTAACATTATTTAATGTCAAGGGGCAATGGTGATTAGATTGTCTCGTATTGGAGAGTCATTGCCTTGCATTTGTGTGGCGCAAATGTTACTTGCCATTTGTCAGCCCAAACCTGGATATTGTTCAGATCTTGTTGCATTTGAAGATGGATTGCTTCAATATCTGAGGGCTCATGAATGGGGTTGAACATTGTGGAATAATTGGCAAGCATATTTGTGGAGCCTCCTGATACTCGTTGACTCCAGTTTTGCTCAGGTTCCTTGATGGGACACTTAGTCAAATGCAGACATGATGTCAAGGACATTCACCATCAATCACCTCTGGAATTCAGCTATTTTGTCTCTGTTTGAACCAAGGCTGGAATGAAGTCAACAGCAAAATGGCCCTGGCAAAACCCAAACTGGGCATCACTGAGCATATTATTGCTGAGCAGGTGCTGTTAGTTGGCATTGCTGATGACACATTCCATCACTTGAATGATGATCGAGAGTAGACTGGATTAGCCAGGCTGGATTTGTCCTGCTTTATGTACAGGACATACTTGGGCAATTTTCCACATTGTTAGATGGATGCTAGTATAATAACTGTACTGGAAGAGTCTAGCTCATGGAGTGACAAGCTCCGGAACAAATTCTTTGGTACTATTGCTGGAATGTTGTCAGGTCCCATAGCCTTTGCAATATCCAGTGCCTCCAACCATTTCTTGATATCATTTGGAATGCACTGAATTGGCTAAAGACTGGTATTTGTCATGCTAGGGATTGCTGGAGGACACCAAGATGCATCAACCTCTTGGCATTTCTGGCTGAAGATTACTGCAAGTGCTTCAGCCTTGTCTTTTCTTCTGAGGTATTGTGCTCCTCCATCATTGAGGATGTGGATATTTGTGAAGCCTCATCCTCCAGTAAGTTGTTCACCATCATTCATGACCGGTTGAGGCAGGACTGATATCTGATCCATTGGTTGTGGGATCACTTATCTCTTTCTATCACTTGCTTTTTATGCTATTTGTCATGCAAGCAGTCCTGTTTGTTAGCTTCACCAGGTTGACACCTTGTTTTAGGTATGCCTGGTGTTGCTCTTGAAACTCCCTCCTGCAGTCTCCATTCAACCAGGGTTGATCCCCTTGCTTGATGTGCAATATGACAGGCTATGACTTTACAGATTGTGCTGGAGTACAATTTGGCTGCTGTTGATGGCCCACAGCACTTCATGAATGCCCAGTGTTGAGTTGTTAGATCTGTTTGAGTCTGTCTGTTTGTGATAGTGCCACACAAAATAATGGAGGTTATTCTCAATGTGAAGGCACTTCATTTCCACAAGGACTGGTCAGTGGCCACTCTTACCGATACTGACATAAACAAATGTATCTACAGTCAGCAGGTTGTTAAGGATGAGGTCAATTAAGTTTTTCCCTCTTGTCAATTTCCTCATCACTTGCCACAGATCCAGTCTAGCAGTTATGTCTTTTAGGCCACAAACAGCTTGATCAGTAGCGCTGCTGCCAATCCACCTCTGGTGGTGGACATTGAGATCCCCCACCCACAGTATACTTTGTGCCCTTGCCACCCTAAGTGCTTCCTTCCAAGTTTTGTTCAACATAGAGGAGTGCTGATTTGTCAGAGAATCACAGAATCATAGAATCCCTACAGTGTATAAGTATTGCCATTTGGTCCATCAGGTCCACACTGACCCTCCAAAGAGCATCCCAATGAGACCTACTCCCCTATCCTATCCCTGTAACCTTGCAGTTCCCATGTCTAATCCACTTAGCCTGCACAATGGGCAATTTATCATGGCCGATCCACCTAACCTACAAATCTTTGGACTGTGGGAGGAAACAGCTGCACCTGGAGGAAACCCACACAGTTAGAGAGAGAATGTGCAAACTCTACACAGACACAGTCGCTCATGTTTAAACTGAAGCCATGAGACTTCATGGGGTCCGGAGTCAATGTTGAGGATTCAAGGGCAATTCCTTCCTGACCATATACCACACTGCCGCCACCTCTCCTGGGCCTCACGTGTTGGTGGGAGGACATATCCAGGGTGGTGCGTGGGACATTGTCTGAAATGTGTGATTCTGTTAATATGACTATGTCAGGCTGCTGGTTGACTAGTCTGGAGACAGCTCTTCCAACTTTGGCACTGGCCCTTAGAGGAGGATTTTGCAGGGTTGACAGGGCTTTTTCTGGTTTTGTATTTTGTGGTGCTTTGGTCAACGCTAGCTGGCATCTGGTTTCATTTCTTTGTTGAGACTGATACAACTTGCTATGTCACTTCAGAGGGCAACTGAGAGTCAACTCGATTGCTTTGGTTTTGGAGTCACATATTGGCCAGAACAGGTAAGGATGGCAGACTTCCTTCCCCAAAGGACATTAACGAGTCAGATGGATTTTTCTGAAAATCGACAATGGTTTCATGGTTGTCAGCAGAATCTAATTCTAAATTTTTTAACTGAATTCAGATTCCATCATCTGCCTGATTGAGATTTGAACATAAGTTACCAGAACATTAGCTGAGTTTCTAGATCAATAGCCTAGTGACAATGCCATGCTTGAAGATTCTTCCCCTCCAGCTTCCTTTGATGCTCCTTAAAACCAATGTCTTCAAGTGCCAGTTTGCCAGCCTTCCCCCACTTCTGCAGCAAGCAGTCAGTTCACAGACCAAAATGAAACTTGCCCACAACCAATGTGCACTGTGGTTGCAGCACATTGCTTAATTTATGGGTCTTCTGCTCTTTCTTCAAGAGGAAGTTCCATTGGGAGCTGATGGCCAAGCCGATTGGCTGCCATTTCCATCATTCCCCAGCTGAATACTGGTGCTGTCAGAACAACTGTCCTATACTGTAGGAAGAAGCTTGCAAAGAACCATGGCTGCTTGTGAAAGTACGTCCCAGGGTTTTAGGGTGGGGAGAGCTCTTACAGAGTAGGGAGTAGGGGAAAGAGTGATTGTGGACCAAGTTTTGTTTTGGGAGAGATGCTCCTGATTCCTACAAGAACACCACACAAAATAAGATATCTCCCTTTGTTCCTGCCATTGTTCAGATCTGTCCACTCCTATCCAACTGCCCATGCATTTATCAACAATATTAACTGATCCTTAATTATACATTTATAAATGTGGGCAAAGGACCAATGTTAGTGCTGACCCTCCATTAGAGTTACAGGGGCCAGCTCGGGTGTAGGTTGGAAAGTAGCAGATTAGCCACTGATCTATTTAGATTCATCGAGTCCCACAGCACACAGACAGGCCCTTTGGCCAAAACTGGTCCATGCCAACCAAAATATCCAGCCACCTACACTTGGGCCACATCCTTCCAAACCTTTCCTAATATGTATTTCTCCAAATGTCTTTTAAATATTGTTAATGTACCTGCCTCAATCATTTCTGCTGGTAGCTTATTCCAAATGCGAACCACCTTCTACATAAAGAATTTCCCCGTCAGGTTCCCATTTATTCTTTCCCCTCATATCTTAAATTGAAGCCCTCCAGTCCCCAATTCCCCTGGGAAAGAGGACTGAGTGTATTCACCCTATAAACAACTATAAGATGGCCCTCAGTCTGCAAAACTCTATAAAGAAAAAAGTCCTAGCTTGTCAGATCACTGAGTCTTGTCAACATCCTTTTAAATTTCTTCTGCACTCTTTCCACTTTAATAACATTGTTCCTATAGCAAGGTGACCAAAACTGAACAATACTCCAAGTGTGACCTCACCAATGTCCTGTACAACTGCAACACAACCTCCCGGCTACTGGACATGATCTCCCAACTGAAGGCCATGTGCCAAAAGCCTTCTTCACCACTCTGTCCACCTGTGACTCCACTTTCAGAGAACTGTGTCATTGAACTCCAAAGGCCCATTATTCCACTACACTCCTTAAGGCCCTACCATTCACCATGAAATTCCTGCCTTGATTTGACTCTCCAAAATGCAACACCTCAAACTTATCAATATTAAACGCCACTTGCCATTTCTCGGCCTACTTCCCCAGCTGATCGAGATCATGCTGCAATTTCTGATAACCTTTCTCACTGTCCATGATACCTCCTACTTTAGTATCATCTGCAAACTTATTAATCCTGTACATTCTCATCCAAATCATTGATTTAGATAAGAAACAGTAATGGGCCCAGCACTGACCCCTGAGGCACTCCAATAGTCACAGGCCTCCACTATTACCCTCTGATTCCTACCATCAAGCCAATTTTGTCTCCAATTTGCCAACTTGCCCTTCATTCCATGTGATCTAACTTTCCAAAACAGTCTACTATGTGGAACCTTATCAATGGACTTACATCCTCCACCCTGTCCTCATCAACCTTCCTGATCACTTCATCAAAGAACTCTAACAAATTTGTGAGGCATGATCTCTCACTCACAAAGCCATGATGACTATTCCTAATCAAACCCTGGCTTTCCAAATGCATGTATATCTTAGCTCTCAGAATCTTCTCAAGTAACTCAACTCCCATAGAGGTTAGGTTTACTGGTCTATAGTTCCCAGATTTTTTTTTGCAGCCCTTCTTGAATAAGAGCACAACATTCATTACCCTCCAGTCCTCTGGGACCTCGCCTGTGGCTAACAATAATGCAAAAATATCAGCCAGGCTTCCGCAATTTCGTCTCTAGCTTCTTGCAGTGTGGTCTGGTCAGGACCAGGAGACTTATCCATTCTAATATGTCCAATACCTCGTCAACTGTGATATGGACTGTCCTTACAATATCACCATGATATCACTATCTTCCCCAAGTTCCTGAGTCTTGATGTCTTTCTCCATGGTAAACACAGAGGAAAAATATTCATTGAGGACCTCACCCATCTCCTGCAGTTCTACACAAACATGTCCACTTTGGTCCTTGCGGGGTCCTATTCTCTCTCTAGTTATTCTTTTTCCTTTAATAGACTTAAAGAATCTCTTTGGATTCACCCTGATCTTCTTAGCCAAAGCTATCTCTTGCCCCCTTTTCACCCTCCTGATTTCTTTCTTCATTAAACTTCTGTATCCCCAGTATCTCCTATCAAACTCAATCAAAATGGCTTGCGCCAGCTTAGAACTTGAACCTGTGGACCAGTTTTGCCTCTCTCCATAATATTGTAAAATTAATAGAACTATGGTCACTGGCCCTAAAGTGCTTCCCCACTGTCACCTCCGTCACCTGTCCTGCTCTATTTTCCAACAGTAGTATTTTCGAATTTTGCTCCTTCCTGAGTAGAACCCTCTATATACTGTTTGAGGAAACATTCCTGAATATGCTTAACAAATTCCACCCCATCTAAAGCTCTTAATGCTATAGCAGTCCCAGTCTATGTTAAGAAAACTAAAATGCCACGCTATGACAACCCTACTGCTCCTGTAAGCTTCCCCAAATTCCCTGCAAATTTGTTAATCTAATTCCTATTTGGGGGCCTATAGTATAATCCCAATAGCATCACCATTCCCTTCTTATTTCTTAGCTCCAATCTGCATGGTATCATTCTGAAAATGCCAGAGGGGGCATGTAATATCCAGCCCAGACAGTTGTAGACTGAGAATTTCCCTTTGTAAGAACTTGTGCATGGAAGGTGATGACAAACTCATCACAGCCACCGACAAAGCTCACAATGTCGTGCATCAATCACATTGTTAAGATCTGGCCAGCAAAATTCTGCAAATTACTCATCTAATCACAGGTGACTGGCTCACCTGAAGTAGCCAGCCAATAACAGATATGCAGCTTTTGGGTCCTAAAGACCAACTGTCCAGCCAGGATTTGAACTTGCATCACTAGATAGTTATCCCAGGCCTCTGAATTACTTTTCCAACGTCAAAACACCATGCTACCGGAGCCAGTCTGGATTGATTCCAGTAAGAATATTGAAACCCATAATACTGCAGTCATTTTAATTGTTGTCCTGATGCTCTAATATTGGAGCTTGTACAGATATACATTGTTGACATGTCTGACACTGAAGTTTGTATAGTTCTATTATCAGTAAACGTTTTTAACTCCATTGATTGATGACCATGAAATGTTTAATTAAATATTAAAGAATATTTCATTTTTTTCTCTGCAAAAAGGTTATTTTGATTTTACTGAAATTAATACCCAATTTGAATCAGGTTAAATTACCTGTTGAAGTTGGATTATTTGTCGATCCTGTATTTTCACTGGAATTGATAATGTTAGATTCACCGATGCATTGTAAGGGTTCTCCATGGTGACCTGTGACAGGAGCAGATGGAATATGCATTCTGTTGAAGAAATATAGATAATACCGCAGCTATATTGACAACTAGTTAGGAAATTAGACACACAAACAGGTCATTTGGCTAAAAAGGTCCAAGGAGGTGTTAGTACCAGATGTGAGACTCATCCTTCCTCATTGGGTTTGAGTTATAAGGAGAGACTGGATAGGTTGACCTTTTCCATGGAGCACAGGTGGTTGAGGGGTGACCTTATAAAGGTTTATAAAATCATGTGGAGTGTTGGTAAGATAAATAGCAAAGGTTCTATTCCCTTGAGTAGGAGACGTCTAAACTAGAGGGCATAGGTTTAAAATGAGAGGAGAAAGATTTAAAATGGACCTGAGGGACAACTTTTTCACACGGAGGATTATTCATATGTGGAATGAACTGCCAGAGGAAGTGATAGATGCAGGTAAGTTACAACATTTAAAAGATATTTGGACAGGTACATAAATTAGAGGGATATGAGCTAAATGCAAGCAAATTAAGCTAATTAAATTTGGGAAACCTTGTTGGCATGATTGAGTTGGACCGAAGAGTCTGTTTCCATGATGTATGATCTTATGACTCTATCTAAATCTATCATAATCCTTTAATCCCTTTTCCACCTAGATTACCTTTAAATGCATTTATATAATTAGAACTACTCTCATAATAAACAGCTAAAATCATGCAGCAATGCAGTTGGCATTGTACCAAGTTACCTTTAAAAGTCTTCAACTTTGAAAGCTTCAAATACTCCCATCCATATTCTTTCTCCATAGGCCAGCAATGTTTAAAAAGTATTTTTCCAATTTCCTTTGGAATGTAATTATTAGGCAGAGCATTTCAATTTGAAGTATAGGTTCAGCAGCATATGTGAAACGAGTATCATCTCCCCCAAATATGGGTCAGCTTTTCTAGCATGATTACATCGTTGTCAATTCATTGTATATGCTTTGGAGGAACATGATGAATCTAGTGCTGAGGGCAGACATGAAGTTCACAATTGCTATTACCTTGGGGCTTGAAGGTCCAGACACCCTATTTAAAGGCCAACGGGATAGACATTCCCTGCAAGCCAGGAGAAACAAATTGCAATGGGTAAACAATGAGAAGGTGAGACAGTGTCCCAGTACCTTATGCGCCTCACTGAAATCCATAATGCCCATAGTGGACTGAGATCACCCAGCGACATAATGGAACAGCTTCATCAATGGACTAAGTTGACGAAGTGTTGTGAGGAACTAGGAGAGACATGGACAAAGGCACTTCCAATTGTGCTAATGTATATGAGATCTAGGAGGAGAGGAAGAGCTAATTTTAGCTCATTTGAGATTTTGTTTAGTAGGCCGCCCAACACAGGAATTGGCCCAAGACCTAAAGTAAGACAGACAACAGGCCGCTGTGAGGATGAGATGTTGTGTTACTGTATAAAACTCTCAACACTTTTGTCTCAAGTATAGAATCAAGGGGAAGCAGCACTACCCCAATCATCAGAGGGGAAGCTGCATGATCTGGAGACTGAATAGTGGTGAAAGACCTCAGGAGGAAAAGCTGGAAGGTGAGGTGGTGTCTGGGACTGTTTCAAGTGCTCCTTACAACACAGTCAGCTGTTAAGATCATTGATTTTTAGCTAACTAATTCTGTATTTTTTAAAAATCTGTCTCTATTTTCTTTGTTGTCTTTGTTGTCATAAAATGGAAAAAGGGGGGAAAAGTAATGGAAAATTAATAAAATTAACATTTACTCTGAAATCCATTTACTCTGAAATCTGAAAGAGAATGCTTTACTAAATTTAAAACTTTTCTGACACTTTGCAACTTTGCTGAAGTCTGCAGTCAAGGGATAGCTCGCCTCTGCAGAACTTTGTAAACATTCAAACTAGTCGATTTCAGATTTGAGCTAAGGAAAACATAAAGACAGTTATGTCCACAGCAAGGGAATGGAAAAAACAAGGACTCGAATGTTCCCAGCCCTTGTCCATTACTTTCTCATCTCACCTCCTTAGTCACCCTCTCGCCCCATACAATTTATACTAATGTCAATTATGACTTGACACAGATAAACTCTTCTCAAAGAGGCGAGAGCATAGTGCTGGAAAAGCACGGCATGTCAGGCAGCTCTTCTCAACGAGGTCAAACTTATGGCTACTCACTCCAAAGTCCAGGAAGATGGCTACTTCGTTTACAGCATGCCACTTATATACTTAACATTTTACAGTCATAAACCCCTGAAGATGAATATTGGTCACTTACACAGAACTTAAATCACAAGCAAAACATAATTCTGGCAAGCTGGCCTTGTATGACATGCAAATTCTTGCAAACAAGCTTCCCAACATTTACAATCAGAAAGCTTGCTCCACCTTTGAAATTCTGAGGACTTAGATGGGCGAGGTCCTCAATAAATATTTCTCCTCTGTGTTTACTGTGGAGAAAGACTTGAAGACTTGGGAACATGGGAAAATTAGTGGTTATAATCAAGAGAGATGATTTAGGTTCGATGGAGATTAAGGTTGAATCCCATTTGGGTGGAAATTAGAAATTCTGAGAAGAAAAAGTCACTGATAGGCATTGTCTATACGCCACTAAATAATAATATCACATTGGGGCAGGCAATAAACAAAGAAATAACTGAAGACTGTAAAAATGGTACGGCAATTATCATGGGAGATTTTAGTCTACATATCGATTGGTCAAACTCAGTCGGTCAGGGTGACCTTGAGGAGTAGCTCATTGAATGTCTCTGCAACAATTTTCTTAAACTTTTCTTCCTCGTAATGGAACTGGCTAGGGAGCAAGCTATTCTAGATCTGGTCCTGTGTAATGAAACAGCAATAATTGATGATCTCATTGTTACGGGTCCTCTTGGAAGGAGCGAGCACAATGTTGTTGAATTTAGAATATAGACTGAAAGTACCAGGGTCCTGTGCTTAAACAAAGGAGACTACAATAGGATGAGAGAGGAGTTGGCTAAAATAGACTGGAAGCAAAGACTTTATGGTGGGACAGTTGACAAACAGTGGTGGGCTTTCAAAGCAATTTTTCAAAGTGCAAAACTATGTACGAGTTAAAAAGAAGGACTGTAGGAAAAGGGGTAATCTGACACGGGTGTCCAAGGAAATAAGGGAGGCTGTCAAGTTGAAACAGAAGGCAAACAAAGTGGCCTAGATCAGCGGGAAACTAGGAGATTGGAAAAGTTTTAAAGGTCAACAGAAAGCCACAAAAAAAGCTATAAAGAAAAGTAAAATAGATTATGACAATACAGACAGATAACAAAAGTTTTCTGTAAATATATATAATGAAGAAGAATGGCTAAAGTAAACATTGGTCCTTTAGAGGGTGAGAAGGAGAATTTAGTAATGGGATATGAGGAGATGGCTGAGGCATTGAACAGGTATTTTGTGTTGGTCTTCACAGTGGAGGACATGAATAACATGGCAGTAATTGAGAAAGAGACAAAGGTATGTGAGAACCTGGAAACAATCATTATCACAAAAGAGGTAGTGTTGGGCAAGCTAATGGAGCTAACGGTAGACAAGTCTCTTGGTTTTGATGGAATGCATCCCAGGATGCTAAAAGAGATGGTGGGAGAAATAACAAATTCGCTTGTGGTAATTTTTCAAAATTTACTGGACTCTGGGATAGTATCAACAGACTGGAAAACATCAAATGTGACACCACTGTTTAAAAAAGAAGGTATACAAAAGATGGGGAATTATAGACTGGTTAGCTTAACTTCTGTAGTGGGGAAATTGCTTGAATTTATTATCAAGTAAAAAATAACAAGGCATCTAGATATGATTTGGAGGTCTGGTCTTGCACTGGGTGGACAAAGTTGAAAATCACACAACACCAGGTTATAGTCCAACAGGTTTATTTGGAAGCACACTAGCTTTCAAAGTGCTGCGCCTTCGTCAGATGAAGGATCAGTGCTTCGAAAGCTAATGCTTCCAAATAAACCTGTTGGACTATAACCTGGTGCTGTGGCATCTAGATAGAAATTATCCCATTGGGCGGATGCAGTATGGGTTCATGAAAGGCTTGCTTAACTAACCTACTGGAACTCTATGAAGACATTATCAGTGCAGTGGACAACAGGGACCCAGGAAATGCGGTGTTTCTGGATTTCCTAAAGGCATTCAACAAGGTGCCACACAAAAGGCTGCTGCTTAAGAAATGGATGCAAGGTGTTATGGGCGATGTATTAGCATCGACAGACTGTTTTTCTGGTTGGCAATCAGTGACTAGTAGTGTGCCTCAGGGATCAGTGTTGGAACCATAAATGTCCACAGTTTACATAGATGAGCTGGGGGCTATGTGTAATATGTCAAACTTTGCAGATGACACTAAGATTTGTGGTACAGCAAAGTATGCAGAGGACTGTGAAACTTCTCAAAGGGAGGTGAATAGTTTAAGTGAGTGGGCAAAGGTCTGGTAGAAGGAGTACAATGTTAGTAAATGTGAACTCATTCATTTTGGCAGGAATAACAGTAAAAAGGACTATTACTTGAATGGTAAAAAATTGCACCATGCTGCTGTGCAGAGGAACCTGGGTGTCCTCGTGCATGAATCACAGAAGGTTGTGCAACAAGTAGTTAGGAAGGCAAATGGAATGTTGTCCTTCATTGTTAAAGGGATTGAGTTTAAAAGCAGGGAGGTTACCCTACAGCTGTCTCGGGTGCTGGTGAGGCCACGCCTGAAGTGCTGCATGCAGTTTTGATCTCTTTACTTGAGGAAGGGTGTACTGGCATGAGAGGGGGTATAGAGGAGATTCACTAGGTTGATTGTGGAGTTCTGGGAGTTGGCTGATGAGGACAGGCTGAGTACACTGGGATTATGTTCATTGGAATTTAGAAGAATGGGGGGGAATTTTACAGAAACATATACAATTATGAAGGGAATAGGTAAGATAGACGTTGAGAGGATGTTTCCACTGGCGGATGAAATTAGGACAAGAGGACATAGCCTCAAGTTTAGAGGGAGCAGACCTAGGACTGAATTAAGAAGGAATTTCTTCACCCAGTGGGTTGTGAATCTATGGAATTCCCTGCCCAGTGAAGTAGTCAAGGCTTCCTCAGTAAATGCTTTCAAAGCTAAGATAGATAATTTTTTGAACAGGAAAGGAATTAAGGGTTATGGTGAGAGGGTGAGTGAGTGGAGCTGAGGTCATGAAAACATCAGCCATGATCTTAATGAATGGCGGACAGGCTCGAAGGGCCAGATGGCCTACTCCTGCTCCTAATTCTTACTTTCTTTATATTTTGGGGACAGGCCTTATCACAGTAGAGGAGGTGATGGACATATTAGGATGTATGAGGGTGGATAAATCTCCTGGTCCTGACCAGATATATCCAAAAACAAGAGGCTAGAGAAGAAGTTGAGGGGGGGCTTGGTTGATATTTTTGCATCATTGTTATTCACAGGTGGTGTCCTGGAAGACTGGATGGTAGCAAATGTTGTGCCCCTATTAAAGAAGGGCTGCAAAGAAAAGCCTGGGAACGATAGACCAGTAAGCCTAACATCTGTGGTAGATAAGTTACTTGTGAAGAATCTGAGAGATAAGATATACATGTATTTGGAAAGACAGGTTTTGATTAGGATCAGTCAGCATGGCTTGTTGTGTGTGGGAGATCATGCCTCACAAATTTGTTAAGAGTTTTTTGATAAAGTGACCAGGAAGGTTGATGAGGTAGATAGTTTATATGGATTCAGTAAGGCCTTTGATTAGGTTCTGCATAGTAGGCTGCTCTAGGAGGTTAGACCACATGGAATCCAGGACAAGTTGGCAAATTGGATACAAAATTGGCTTGACGGTAGGAAGCAGAGGGTAATAGTGGAACGATGCTTGTCGGACTGAAGGCCTGTGACTAATGGAGTACCTCAGGGGTAGGTGCTGGGTCACTGCTGTTTCTTACCTCTCTCAATGATTTCAATGAAAACGTATAAGGCATGATTAGTAAGGTGGCAGATGACACTAAAATACGAGATATCCTGGACAGTGAGGAAGGTTATCAGAAATTGCAGAAGGTCCTTGATCAACTGGGGAAGTTGATCAAGAAAAGGCAAATGAAGTTTAATATAGATAAGTGTGAGGTCTTGCATTTTGGAAATTCAAATCAAGGCAGGAGTTTCATGGTGAATGGTAGGACCTTAAGGAGTGAACAACAAAGAGAACAAAGAAAATTTACAGCCCAGGAACAGGCCCTTTGGCCCTCCAAGCCTGAGCCGATCCAAATCTACTGTCTAAACCTGTTGCCCAATTCCTAAGCATCTGTAATTCTCTGCTCCCCACCTACTCATGCATCTGCCCAGACGCATCTTAAATCAATCTACCGTGCCTGTCTCTATCACATCTGCTGGCAACGTTTTCCAGACACCCACCACCCTCTGTGTGAAGTACTTGCCACGTATATTCCCCTTTGAACTGTTCATCTCTCACCTTGAAAGCGTGACCTCTTGTTATTGAATCCTTGAGTGTAGTAGAACAGATGGACCTTGGAGTTCAGGTGCATGGTTCTCTGAAAGTGGAGTTGCAGGTAGACAGAGCAGTGAAGAAGGCTTTTGGCACACTGGCCTTCATCAGTCAGGGCATTGAATAAAGAAGTTGGGAGATTATGTTGCAGTTGTACAGGACATTGGTGAGGCCGCACTTGGAGCATTATGTTCAGTTTTAGTCACCTTGCTTGTAGGAAGGATTTTGTTTTAAACTGGAAAGAGTGCAGAGGAAATTTACAAGGATGTTGTCAAGACTCAATAGTCTGAGTTATTGGGAGAGGTTGGACAAGCTAGGACTTTCTTCTTCAAAGTGTTAGAGACTGAGGGGCATCTTAAAGAAGTGTATAAGATCATAAGATGCATAGATAAAATAAATGCACTCATCTTTTTCCCAGGGTTATGGAATCGAGGACGGGAGGACATCAGTTTAAGATAGAAGGGGAAAGAATGAATGGGAATCTCAGGGGCAAAATTAGGTGAGCACTTTGGGGACAGTGACCACAATTCGGTGATTTTTACTCTAGTGATGGAGAGGGATAAGTGTGTACTACAGGGCAAGAGTTATAGCTGGGGGCAGGGAAATTATGATGCGGTGAGGCATGACTTAGGATGTGTGGATTGGAAAAGTAGATTCCAAGGCAAGAGCGTAATTGATATGTGGAACTTGTTCAAGGAGCAACTATTGAGTGTCCTTGATAAGTACGTACCTATCAGGCAGGGAGGAAAGGGTCATGTGAGGGAGCCGTGGTTTAATAAGTAATTGGAATCCCTTGTTAAATGGAAGAGGGCGGCCTTTGTAAAGATGAGGCGTGAAGGTTCAATAGGGGCGATTGAGAGTTATAAGGTAGCACAGAAGGACCTGAAGAGAGAGCTAAGAGCAGCAAGGAGGGGACATGAAAGGTCCTTAGTTGGTAGGATTAGGGAAAACCCTAAGGCTTTCTATAGGTATGTTAGGAATAAAAGAATGACTAGGGAAGGAATAGGTCCAATCAAGGATAGTAATGGGAAGTTGCGTGTGGAGGCTGAAGAGATTGGGGAGGCACTGAATGAATACTTTTCGTCAGTATCCACTCAGGAACAGGACATTGTTGTCGATATGAATACTGAGGCACGAATAAGTAGAATGGATGGCTTTGAGATATGTAGAGAAGAGGTGTTGGAAATTCTGGCAAGGGTGAAAATAGATAAGTCCCCTGGGCCTGATGGCATTTATCCTAGGATTCTCTGGGAAGCAAGAGAGGAGATTGCAGAGCCATTGGCCTTGATTTTTGTGTCCTCTTTGTCTACAGGAGTAGTGCCAGAGGACTGGAGGCTAGCAAACGTGGTTCCCTTGTTCAAGAAGGGGAGTAGGGATAATCCTAGTAACTATAGGCCAGTGAGTCTCACTTCTGTTGTGGGCAAAGTCTTAGAGAGAATTGTAAGGGATAGGATTTATGCACATCTGGATAAGAATAATGTGATCAAGGATAGTCAGCATGGTTTTGTGAAGGGCAGGTCGTGCCTCACAAACCTTATTGAATTCTTTGAGAAGGTGACTAAGGAGGTAGATGAGGGGAAAGCGGTAGATGTGGTATATATGGATTTTAGTAAGGCGTTTGATAAGGTCCCCCATGGTAGGCTACTGCAGAAAATACAGAGATATGGCATTGAGGGTGAGTTGGAGGTTTGGATTAGGAATTGGCTGGCTGGAAGAAGACAGAGGGTAGTAGTTGATGGCAAAGGTTCATCTTGGAGTGCCGTCACTAGCGGTGTTCCGCAAGGATCTGTTTTGGGACCATTGCTGTTTGTCATTTTTATAAATGACCTGGAGGAAGGGTTAGAAGGTTGGGTGAGCAAGTTTGCGGATGATACGAAAGTCGGAGGAGTTGTAGACAGTGAGGAAGGATGTGGCAGATTACAGCGGGATATAGAGAAGCTGCAGAGCTGGGCAGAAAGGTGGCAAATGGAGTTCAATGTGGCTAAGTGTGAGGTGATTCACTTTGGTAAGAGTAACAAAAAGATGGGGTACTGGGCTAATGGTCGGATACTTGGTAGTGTGGAAGAGCAGAGGGATCTTGGTGTCCATGTACACAGATCTCTGAAAGTTGCCACCCAGGTAAATAGTGCAGTGAAGAAGGCATATGGCGTACTGGCTTTTATTGGTAGAGGAATTGAGTTCCGGAGTCCTGAGGTCATGCTGCAGTTGTATAAGACTCTGGTGCGGCCGCATCTGGAATATTGTGTGCAGTTTTGGTCGCCATACTATAGGAAGGATGTGGAGGCACTGGAACGGGTGCAGAGGAAGTTTACCAGGATGTTGCCTGGTATGGTAGGAAGATCCTATGAGGAAAGGCTGAGGCACTTGGGATTGTTTTCATTGGAGAAAAGAAGATTTAGGGGTGACTTGATAGTGGTGTACAAGATGATTAGGGGGTTAGATAGGGTTGACAGTGAGAACCTTTTTCCACGTATGGAGTCAGCTATTACAAGGGGGCATAGCTTTAAATTAAGGGGGGGTAGATATAGGACTGATGTTAGGGGTAGGTTCTTCACTCAGCGAGTCCTAAGTTCATGGAATGCCCTGCCAGTAGCAGTGGTGGACTCTCCCTCTTTATGGGTATTTAAGCGGGCATTGGATAGGTATATGGAGGATAGTGGGTTAGTGTAGGTTAGGTGGGCTTTGATCGGCGCAACATCGAGGGCCGAAGGGCCTGTACTGTGCTGTATTCTTAAAAAAAATTACACATATGGAATGATGTGCCAGTGAAGTGGTTGAAGCTGGTACATTAACATTTAAAAAACATTTGGACAAATACACAGATAGGAAAGGTTGAGAAGGATATTGGCCAAGTGCAGGGAAATGGAGCTTGTGTTGATGGACATTTTGGCTGGCATGGACCAGTTTGGGCTAAGGGCCTGTCTCTGTGCTGTAAGACTCTATGACTCTATTAATTATAAACTTTCATCCCACAATCAGGAATCTGATTTGTGCTCTCTTGCCCAACCACTTTTCTTCCTCCTCATGGCAGCAGCACAAGATTCTTCCCATTTGAAAGTGTTTTCACCACCCTTTCAGGAAGTACACTTCAGAGTACAATTTGCTGAGTAAAACATTTCCCCTTTTTTGCCAACTCTTTTGAACCCAATCCAATGGACTATCAACCCTTCTGCTCATTAAATAGTGTACCCTTCTTGTTGAGAATTGGGGGTCCACTTAAACCTGTGTTAAATTAGCATTACAAATTTAGTATTTCCTGCATTACATGAGACCTCATCAAATTCTGTCACATTAGTAACTAGCCTTTTGCAAACTTTAACATATCTCTACATGAAAACAAAGAAGAGGTCATAAGAATCGTCAGGGTTCCAACTCCTGTCAAAGATTTATTAGGTGTCATCCTTATCCAATTGTCAATGCACTGTTAGAAATAAGAAGGTTTTGGATTCTTGAAGGAATGAAAACTAACCTTAAGATAGAGATATACAAAGGGATAAGTCATCTGAATAACTGTCCCATGACTATTGGCCAAGTGAGGTTAGACAGGTGATTAATATTATGCTGATAGCCAGCCCCCAAGATGAGGTAACAAAAACAGAAATTGCTGGTGAAACTTAGCAAGTCTAACAGCATCTGTGGGAAGAATGCAGAGTTAACATTTTGTGCCCGATGACTCTTCATCAGAACTGTTGCCAGATCTGCTGAGTTTCACCAGCAATTTCTGTTTTGGTTTCAGGATCTCCAACATCCACAGTTCTTTGTTTTATTTTATTACTCAAAATAAGATATATTAACAAGGACAGAATGAGAGGAAGTGGCAAGAAGATCCACGGAAATCTTCTTGAGGGAAGACTGGGAGTTCCCATACATCAGCCCGAGGGATGAACAAAGACTGTTGGTAACGAGACCACTCAAAGACCACCAGAAAATGGTGCAAAACCACTGTGACATGGGAGTGAGCTGCCTCTACTCTTCCATTCTGTAGGATGATTTCGAGATCAGTAAAATCTTCTCATTTCTAACTGTTTGTACTTTTCCTTTCTTTGTCTAATTGATTTATGTACAATATCTAAACTGTTGCTTTTCAATAAATTATCAGAAAATTGTAATAAATCATCAACTGTTTATATTAGGAAACTGTAATCACAAACATCTAAAAATTAATGCCTCTCTACTCACCCATGGGGTTAGCCTTACACCTACATTAATACCAAATTCAGAATAAAATTATTTCCTTTAAAACTGTTAAAATGAATCAACATTTGTTTAAAGAATTGAAATTGTATTATCCCTTTGAGAGAAGGATTTGTATGTTTTACCTGTCTGGATGTGGCAATAATAATTTTATCACTCTGCAGATTTGAATGATTGTAATAAAATCTAATCCAAACCATAATGAAGAATTAATCACAGGCAAACACAGCATATATACCTGAAAATTAAATTTCACAGTCTCATCCACAGCTTTATTGCGAATGTCAACTTCTGTTATTTGATTTCTGTAACAAATTGAACATATTGATTAATTAGGAACTTCTTACATGATTTTTCATTCAGAGCCTCACTCAATTAAAAAACACAAAGCTGACAATATACTTTACTCATTTCTGAGATCTAAACATTACTGGTAAGGTCAACATTTATTGCCCATCTCTATTGTTCTTGAGAAGGTGCCATGAGTTTCAACTTGAACTGCCACAGCCTTTTTGGGGTCAGTGCATGCACAGTGCTGTTACAGTAGGTCCGAGGAGCAGGAGAATCGATATTTCGGGCATCAGAAATTCACCTGTACCTCTACCAATGTCATTGACTGTATCTGTTGCATCCGGTGTGGTCTCCTCGAAATCGGGGAGACAGGATATCTTCTTGTGGATTGTTTCAGAGAACTTCTCTGAGACCCCCGCACCCACTGACCCTATTGCCCCGTGGCTGAACACTTCAACTCCCCCTCCCACTCCATCAAGGACATGCAGGTCCTGGGCCTCCTCCACCACCAAACTGTTACCACCTGACACCTGGAGCAGGAATGTCTCATATTCCACCTTGGGACCCTGCAACCACACGGGATAAATGCGAATTTCAACAGCTTCCTCATTTTCCCTCCCCCCACATTATCCCAGTTCCAAGCCTCCAACTCAGCACTGCCTTCCGGATCCGTCCATCATTGCCCCCTCTGACCTATACCTTCTCTGATACTTTCATCCACCTATCGCTTTCCCAGCTACCTCCCACTAACCCCACTCTCCTCCCTTTTATCTCTCAGCCCTGAACCTCAAGCCTTATTCCTGATGAAGGGCTTATGCCTGAAATGTCAATTCTCCTGATCTTTGGATGCTGTCTGACCTGCTGTGCTTTTCCAGCGTCACACTCTCGACTCTGATCTCCAGCATCTGCAGTCCTCACTTTCTCCCAGTGCTGTTACAGAGGAGTTCTTGGAACTAAGTCCAATGAAAATAGAGAAGACACAGCAATATAATTCAGTGGCATAACGGCAATGCTACTGGACCAATAATGTAAAGGCTTTGAGGACACGGGTTCAGATCTGACCATGGCTGCTGTATAAATACAGTGGTTACAAGGACATTTCAGAGATCAGAAGTAACAAATAACTGTCTTTCCAATGTATTTCCACCAACAAGAAATCCATGGACTTAAGTATTAGATAAGAAAGGAAACTCAACCCTGAGAAATATGACTGGTAAATTTGGAGAGCCCAAACAAGGCAAAGAACACATGATTATTTGGAAAATTTTCAGAAGTGCAGAAGAAATGAAGGATTTTGGAATAAATACCCCACAGATCACTGGTAATGGGACTGCTTGCCATGTTAGTTCAGAAGATATATGAAGTCCTTTCTTTATTAGCAAATGATAAGATCAGAGAGGTCATCTTTGACAAAGTATTAGTTCAGGAACAACTTGACCACAGTGTGTAGTTCTGGTCACCTCATTATAGAAAAGATGCAATTCCACAAGAGAGGGTTTGTAAAAGATTTATGATTTATGTTGACACAACTGGGAAAATGTAGATCTAAGGAAAGATTGAATCAGCTAAGATTGTTTTCCTTGGAACAGAGGAGGATGAAGGGAGATGTACAAAATTCACAGAACCACACAAGATTTAGGGGGAAGAATAAGGTCATTCAGCCCACTGTGCCTGTGCCAGCCTTTCAAATGAACACTTAGTATTAATCTACTACTTTTCTCCCATACCCTTGAATACTATTTCTATTAAAATAATTGTCCAATGCTCTATTCAGTGCTTTAATTAAACGTGCCTCCCCCAAATTTCCAGGCAGTGCAATCCATATCCTAACTACATGCTGTAAAAAAAAGTTTTTTTCTCTGATTTCCTCTCAGTCCTCTTCTCTCTAAGAAAAATAGTCCCAATTTCTTCAATCTATCATTTTGACTCAAATTTCTCATCCCTGGAATCATTCTTGTAAATCACTTCCTGTCATAGATGTCTCACAGCCATTGAGGTTTACAGCACAGAACAAGGCCCTTTGGCCAATTGCATCTGCACTGGTTGAAAACAACCACCTAACAACTTTAAACTTTGCTTTGCATTGTCTCTAATACATTCATATCCTTCCAACAATGTGATGCCCACAACTGTACAAAATACTCCAGCTAAGAAATAAAAAGTGTCTTATATAGGTTCAACATCACTTCTTTGCTCTTCTATTCTATGCAGGACAGGACTGGCAGCTCAATATACCAGGGTATAGAGGATTCAGGCACGATAAAGGGAGAATGTACGATAAGTGGGTAAGTTGCCCATCGTGTCCACAGATGTGTAGGCTAGGTGGATTAGCTATGGGAAATGATGGTTACAGGGATTCGGGGGTGGGGGGGGTGGTGTGAGGTGGGGGTTAGGGTTGGGGGCTCTGGGTGGGATGCTCTTCAGAGGGTCGGTGTGGACGTAATGGACCAAATGGCCTGCTTCCGAGTCTGCAGGGAGCAGTCGGAGGATGGAGCAGCAGCACAAAGCAAGTATAAACCTAACTGAGCTCAGGGCACAATGATGCTGTGAAAGAACACTAGAGTGATCACAGGGAAGAGACTGGTAGGAAATCTGCACTAAATTTGAAAAAGAACACAACAAAGAAGTATTAATAAAGTAATTAACTCATTAATAAAATTATTAACTAAGAAGAGAAGGCTGGTCAGGTGATGTGCTGTAGCTGTATCTGTAAGGTGGCTGATCCCATTGTGAACTGCAGTGACTACATCTGTAGCAGGTGTTGGCTTCTCAAAGAACTTTGGCTCGGAGCTAATGAGCTGGAATCCAAGATTCAAATTCGGGAGGTGGAGAAGTACCCGGATGCTTTGTTTCAGGAGACGGTCACACCTGGTAAATTAAGAGCTCAGTGATCGGGAACAGCAGGGTGTGATTGCAAGTGAGGCAGGTGGGAGAATCCTGGATTCGACAGCAGAGGACTCTCAGCTCTTGACTTTGTCCAACAGATATGAGGTACTTGTTCCCTGTGAGGATGAAGAAAAAGGCTGAAGAGAAGATGATCCATTTGACCAGTGCACCGTGGTACAGGAGGCCATTCAAGAAGGGGGAGCAAAAAGTCAAGTTGTAGTTGTGGGCACTCTATAATAGGGGGATTAATAGCATCCTTTGTAAGCAGAATCGAGAGTCCTGCAGTCCTGCATATTGTGTTCTCTGCCCGGTGCTAGGGTGAGGGCTTTCTTTGACCGGCTTGAAGCAATCATCCCAACATCCACAAACGAAGCTGCATCAGAACACTTTTTCAACGAGCCAACACACACTACAGCACAGAGGAACTACATAGAGCAGAGGAAAATCACCTATATCGTGCATTCAAAAGGAATGGGTACCCAATGAACACAGTCCGTCGATTTCTCAGGAACAAACGCAAGCAAGCAGACAAAACACATCCAGAAACCCTAGCCACTCTCCCCTACATCAAAGACATCTTGGAAATGACTGCCAGACTACTCAGACCCCTTGGCATCATGGTAGCCCACAAACCCACCAACACATGAAAACAGCAGCTAATGAACTTGAAAGACCCTATAGAGACAAGCAAAACTAATGTCATTTACAAAATACCGGGATAAGGACTGTAACAAACACTACATTAGACAGACAGGCAGAAAACTAGCCACCAGGATACATGAACACCAACTAGCCACAAAAAGACGTGCCCTCTCTCACTAATATCCTTACATACAGATAAGGAAGGACACCAACTTCATCTGAGACAATACATCCATTCTAGGACAAGGCAAAGACATGCATGAGAATTCCTAGAAGCATGGCATCCCAACCAGAACTCGATCAACAAACACATTGAGTTAGGCCGTCTGAGAAAGGGAACAAGAAGTGACTTCACCACAGGAAATAACATCACCACAGGAAATGACATCACCAACCCAAAGAAACCCAGATATATAAACAGAAAGCAGGAATTTTCAGCATTGCTTTGCCTGAGGCCCACTGAAGATGTTACCTAGTAGAGTAACGAAAGATCTGGAAATGAACCTTCCAGCTCAGCGAGCAAACCTACATCCAAGGCTTTAAAAGATATTGGAGCCGGAGGGCGAGGATCCAGATGTTGTGGTCTATGTTGGGACAAACAACATGGGCAGGGCTAGGAAGGAGGACCTGTTTGGGGATTGCAAAGCACGAGAAATGAAATTAAGGAACAGATTCTCAATCTGCAGATTATTACTGGATCTACATGCAAATTGGCGTAGGGATAGGAAAATTAGGGAAGTAAACACGTGGCTAAAGGAGTCATTCTATTTCATGGGACAGTGGCATCGATTTTGGAACAGGACAGATCTGTACTGTTGTGACAAACTCCATCTGAACCGATCTAGCGAAAAGGATAAGCTGGTGAAATGGGAGGAAGGGAAGGGGAAAGCAACAGGAAGCATAATGGTAATTAGAAAAGAAAGCATGGTTACTCCTACTGATACTATCATTCAGCAGGCAGGTTGGTACTGATGTGGTAAAGTATCTTTTTCTCTCTTGTTTGTTCCTTCATCACTTGCCACAGACCCAGTCTAGCAGTTATGTCCTTTGGCTCTCTAGTAGCTCAATCAGTAGTGCTATTATAGAGCCATTCTTGGTGGTGGACATTGAAATCCCCTACCCAGAGTACATTCTGCCACTCTACTGCCACCTCTAAGGGGTGTTCAATATGGAGGAGAACTGATTCATCAACCAAAGGTGGACAGTATGTGATAATCAGCAAAAGGATTCCTTACCCATGGTTAATCTAGTACCATCAGACTTCATGGTGTCTGGATTCAACATCCCAGGGGAACTTTCACTTGCCAATACACCACTGCTGTTTAAGCTGTCCTGTTAGTTGGACAGAACATAGGTGCTGTTTGTGACATCAGTCAGTTATGATTCTGTGAGTATGGCTGTGTCAAACTGTTACTTGCGTAGTCTGTGAGAAAACTCCCCTAGATTTAGCACCCAATGTTCGTAGGGAGGACTTTGCAGGCTCCATAGGGCTGTATTGTTTCTGGTGCCTAGGTTGATGCAAGGGGTCTGTTTACCTTAATTTTGTTTTTGAGACTTTCTCACAATTGTTACAACTGAGGGGCTTACTAGGTTCGGAATCGACGTTTCGGGCAAAAGCCCTTCATCAGGAATAAAGCTTTATTCCTGATGAAGGCTTTTGCCCGAAATGTCGATTTTGAAGCTTCTTGGATGCTGCCTGAACTGCTGTGCTCTTCCAGCACCACTAATCCAGAATCTGGTTTCCAGCATCTGCAGTCATTGTTTTTACCCTGAGGGGCTTACTAGGCCATTTCAGACAGCAGTCAAGAGTCAACCATATTGCTGTGTGCTGGAGTCACATATAGGCGAGACAAGTTTACGATGGTGAATTTCCTTCCCTAAAGAGCTTTAGCAAACCTCCTACCACCTCCTCTCATGGTCTGTTCACCATCTCCCCTAGTATTACCTTTCCGTCATGGCTTGTCTCTACTCTTTAAGTTATGACATCTTCTTAAATTTTATCGAATTTAAAGTCCTCCCAACTTCACTTCTTATGCAGCTTGCTGGAACATCAACCCCAGCACAGATCAGGCTTTTGTTTAATTTGTTGACAAGACACGGGCATCACTGGCCATTTATTGTTTAGCAGGCAGTTAAGAGTCAACCTCATTGCTGTGGGTGTGAAGTCACATGTCAGCCTGACCAGGTAAGGATATCAGTTCCCTTCCCTAAAGGACTTTAGTGAATCAGATGGGTCTTTCTAACAATCAACAATGGTTTCAATGTCATTGTTGGATTCTAATTCCAGAATTTTGTTGAATTCAAATTCCACATTCTGCAAGGCAAGATTCAAACCCTGGTCCCCATACATTTTCTGGGTCTCTGATTTAATAGTGTAATGAAAATATTGCTAGGAGTTGGCCATCCCACTGTTACAGATCATACTTTCCCAAGTATTGGCATCAGTGCCCCATGAACTAGAACCCATTTCTCGCACATCAGTGTTTGAGCTCTGTACTCCTTTCTGCAATCTTATTTGCACTTTGCCAGTTTGTTCATGTTCCAGGTAATAAGCCAGAGATTATGACCTTTGATATTTGGCTTTTTAATTTCACTTCTAGCTCCTCATACTGACTACGCACAACCTCTCATCCTTCATTTTATGTTGGTTTATTTTTGCCATCTTTAAAAACTGTGGATTGCAAGTAGAAGAACTGGTTTCAAAAACAGAGATTTACCAGGGTGGCTCCATAATTTCACGGCAAGGAATTTAATAAATATTGTGAACTCTGTTTTTTAGCTGTGGTTGTTAACAAGTGAAGCCTATTCTAAAGGTTTATCATAATATACATATTGATGGTTAAGTTATAATATGTAAAATAGAACATAAATGAGTGAATAATATAACTAAATAATTAATTAACAATTCATTAAGATTAGTATTATAGGTGGTGCATCAAAATTTCAGTATGTGCGAGCTCAGAGTCTGTACTTTTAAAAAGGTTAACATTTGAAATGTCTCCAGGAATATAGAGGCTTGATTTATGGCAATCACTTGATCCCTTTTTGTCGAGGATCATGAACCTTTTTTCGTGATTCAGGGTAAACATATTTACAGTATGTGTTTGAAATTTCAGCAACTTCAGTTAAGAACTTATGAGGTGGAGAGCATAAGACAGAGACTGCGAAGCTTTGGGAAGAAGGTAGGTTACTGGATTCAATGTACCAGAGGGCAGTCATACCTTTTAGCATGGATGCTCTGATATGGTCAGAGCGAGGAAGTGACTGCAAGGAAGACAGTTATGGGGAGCGTGAGGATAGGATCGTCAATCTCTGTAATTGTCCAACAAGTATGATTAGATTAGATTCCCTACAGTGTGGAAACCGGCCCTTTGGCCCAACAAGCCCACATTGACCCTTCTGAGGAGCAACCCACCCAGACCCATATTCCTACATTTACCCCTGACTAATGCACCCAACACTATGGGCAATTTAGCATGGCCAATTCACCTAACCTGCACATCTTTGGACTGTGGAAGGAAACCGAAGCACCCGGAGGAAACCCACGCAGACACAGGGAGAATGTGCAAACTCCACACAGACACGTGCCCGAGACGGGAATTGAACCCAGGTCCCTGGCACTGTGAGGCAGCAGTGCTAACCACTGGGCCACTATGCTGCCCCAAGTATGAGGTGCTTTCATGAGAGTGGGGGACTGTGGGATGGATGAGTGAAATGACCCTGGCATTGTGGTACAGGAAACCACCAAAGTTGGGGGAGCCAAATGTAATATTGTGGCAGTCGGGGGTCAGTTCAGCCTGGTCAATTGGCACTGTTCTCTGCAGCAACAAGTGAGAGTCCAAATGGCTGTGTTGTCTGTCTGGTTCTAGGATATCCGCTCTGAGCTGGAAAATGACTTGCAGTGGGTTAGGGAGGATCCAGCTATGATTGTGGGTTCCAGCAATCTGCAGAATATCAGGAGCCGAGGAGTTATTTACAAATGAAGCTGATTTGTTCTCGGCTAACTGGAACTAGAGATACAGACACAAAGAGAGAGGTAATGCTGTTGTTCTCCCCAGCAGAAACTGTTCTCAGCAGCAAAGACAAATCAACTTAAATTTGAAGAAAACCAGTTACCTTTCCTGTGAGCTGTTACTTTTGAAATGATAAATCAGACACAGTACCCAAGCAAATCAGTGACACTCTACTTCTTATAAACCAATGGAAGCTTCTAGAGAAAGTTAACTGAACATCAAAGGCTAGCTGAAGTCAAATCATCTCTAGGGTGGCACGATGGTTCAGTGGTCAGCACTGCTGCCTTCCAGCACCAGGCCTAGGTTCAATTCCAGCCTCAGGTGACTATCTGGGTAGAGTTCGCACATTCTCTCTGTGCTTACCTGGGTTCGTTCTAGTTTTCTCCCACAGTCCAAAGGTATATAGGTTAAGTGAATTGGCCATGCTAAATTGCCCACAGGGATGTGTAGGTTAGGTGTATTAGTTGGGGTAAATATAGGGTAGGGGAATGGCTCTAGTGAGTTACTCTTTGGAGGGTCGGTGTGGACTTGTTGGGCTGAAGGGCCTGTTTGCACACTGTAGGGATTCTAATGATGAAACCAGGAAATATTTTTCATTATTTGAGCTAAATTGGGGAATGGTTTGTACTTTAAAAAAAGTTAACATTTGACATGACTCTGGGAATATGGGGCTTGACTTATAGCAATCACTTGATCCCTTTTTGTAGAGGATCATGAATATTAATTTTTGATTTTTCTGGCCAGCTCTGACAGCTGCACATTTTGGTGTCAGGCAGCCTCTGACCTGTCATGGCCTATTCCCTTTCAGCTGTGTCTCTTTGTCGTCTTCATTGTGTAAGAGTGTTGTGAAGGGCTCAGCAAGTGTTAAAATGATGTCCTGACTTTCTGGTGGGATTCTGGAGATCTTTCATAGTTTCAAGATTGCTTTGTTTGCTGAATAATGGACATTCTTAAACATAAATCTTTTCATAGAATAGAATCCCCACAGCATGGAAACAGGCCCTTCAGCCCTACAAGTCCACACCAACCCTCCAAAGGGTATCCCATCGAAACCCCATTACTCTACATTTACCCCCAACCTACACATCCCTGATGGGCAATTTTAACTTGGCCAATTCACCCCTGGCCTGCACATTTAAGATTGTGGAAGGAAACCAGAGCACCTGGAGGAAACCCACACAGACACAGGGAGAATGTGCAAACTCCACCCAGACAGTCGCCTGAGGCTGGAATCGAACTTGGGTACCTGGAACAGGGAGGCCGCAGTGCTAACCAGTGAGCCACCCATTTTGTTATCTGTGTTGATGAGATGTATGTGGATAGCCCCAGATGACAAATACCAGACCTCCAGTAGGTAGCCTTGGTTTCAAAATAATTGATATAAAGATCAGCCATGATCTTATTGAATGGTCAAGCATGCTCATGGGCTGAATGGTCTACTCCTGTTCTTATGTTCCTATACTTTTCCAGGAGCAAACTATGGGATTAAGATAGGAGGGTATGACTGTAAATGAGGTATTGGAATGCAGAGGATGGAGGAAGTTCAGCTTTGGCAATTATTCAACAGATTTAAGATACTTTCAGCTTGTTTGGATGAGATTGAGGGCTGCACTGTAGAACAACTAACTGACCATGTTACCACAGTAAAGGAAGTAATTCTAATGGGGTGGAACAAAGATCAGAGTAGTAGTTGGAGGATGCAGTATAGTTGTTGTGGTTCTGTTCGCTGAGCTGGGAATTTGTGTTGCAGACGTTTCGTCCCCTGTCTAGGTGACATCCTCAGTGCTTGGGAGCCTCCTGTGAAGCACTTCTGTGTTGTTTCCTCCGGCATTTATAGTGATTTGAATCAGCCGCTTCCGGTTGTCAATTCTAGCTGTCCGCTGCAGTAGCCAGTATATTGGGTCCTGGTCGATGTGTTTGTTGATAGAATCTGTGGATGAGTGCCATGCCTCTAGGAATTCCCTGGCTGTTCTCTGTTTGGCTTGTCCTATAATAGTAGACACTCTATACAGTCAACACAGGAATCCTTGGACATCATCAGAAATATACATATAGACAAGGAGGAAACTATGGTCTCATTCAATGTAACGGCACTGTTCACCTCTATCGACAAAACCCTAGCCAGAGAAACAATAGCCAACCTGCTGGACATACACAACAGACAACAAGACGGGGAACCTATCAACAAAGACTGCATACTCAAACTACTGGACCTGTGCCTCACAACACACTTCACATTCAACAACCAGATATATGAACAAATCAACGGCACACCCATGGGCTCACCCATCTCTGGACTGAGAGCAGAAGCTGTAATGCAAAGATTAGAACAAACGGTTTTCCCGCAAATTCAACCCAAACTCTGGGTCAGATATGTGGAGGACACCTTTGTAATAATTAAAAACACAGAAATAGAGAACATACCGGATCATCAACACCACTAGATTCAGATTCACTAGAGAGAAGAATAGGACAAACAACTCCCATTCCTAGACATGATGGTACAGAGAACACCGAACGGAGAATTCACCACAAAGGTTTACAGGAAAGCCACACACACAGACCAAGTCCTGAACTATGAAAGCAACCACCCCAACACACACAAAAGAAGTTGCATCAAGACACTGTTCAACAGGGCTACAACACACTGCAGCACACCAGAACTGCAAAAAGAGGAAGAAGAACACCTCTACAATGTATCCGCCAAAAATGGATACCCACGCAATTTAATCAACATATGCCTAAGGGAAAGACAACGGAATGAGGTCATGCCACAACCCAAAGGACTAGCCACGTTACCATACATGAAGAACATTTCTGAACTGACAGCCAGACTACTACGACCACTAGGACTCATAACAGCACACAAACCAACAGCCACTCTCAGACAACAATGCACCATGACAAAGAACCCGATACACAGCATGAGCAAAACTAACGTAGTGTACAAAATCCCATGCAAGGACTGCACAAAACACTACATACGACAAACAGGAAGACAGCTAACGATCTGTATCCATGAACACCAACTAGCCATGAAACGACACGACCAGCTATCCTTAGTAGCCACACATGCAGATGACAAGCAACATGAGTTCGACTTGGACAACACTACTATTATAGGACAAGCCAAACAGAGAACAGCCAGGGAATTCCTAGAGGCATGGCACTCATCCACAGATTCTATCAACAAACACATCGACCAGGACCCAATATACTGGCTACTGCAGCGGACAGCTAGAACTGACAACCAGAAGCGGCAGAGACAAACAGTATAAATGCCGGAGGAAACAACACAGAAGTGCTTCACAGGAGGCTCCCAAGCACTGAGGATGTCACCTAGACAGGGGACGAAACATTTGCGACACAAATTCCCAGCTCGGTGAACAGAACCACAACAACAAGCATCTGAGCTACAAATCTTCTCACAAACTTTGATACAGCATAGTATTGGAGACTGACATATTTTTCTGTAGCAAAGAGTAAGATTTTAAGTGGCTGTGTTGCCTGCAGGGTACTAGGGAACTTAAATAAAAGGGGGAGGGTTAGTCATAATAATCTATACCCGCTGAGGTAACATAAATTGAGTCCTATTATTCACAAAGTTATACCAAATATTAAAGCTGTTTTAAAAGTACAGACCATACTCCAATTTACCTGACCTTCAGAACAATATTATAATAGCACCAGATTTCCGCACTAAACAGGAATTATTATTTATTATAAGAAAATAAACTATAGCTACAGGTCAACAGGTATAAATCATTCACATATAACATGCTTAATTAAAACTCTAAAACCCTTATAAACGTCCCCTTACTCTACAAACATAAAGTCAGATAGGAAAAACAGATTATTTGTGGAGTTACAAAAAAAATTGTCACGTAAATTCAGTGGTCTTTGGTCCCTGATTCTGATGTTGAGATGATCCTTCTTCAGCTCGCCAAGTTCTTAGTGTTCAATTGTCTTTCTTTTGAAGCTTCCTAAAATAAATTCACAGAGGCTGGTTCCCATGACTAAGTACATTTATTTACACATACACTGTCCTTGACTATAGTACTGCCTCATACAGAGTCAGGAATCAGAGTGTCAGTATCTCTGATGCTCATCTTTTTTTATATGTCATGCAGGGCTCCTTGGTTGGAAAAGACAAACAGCCCCAATTAGTGAACTCATATTCTACATTGTCCAGCTGGCTGACCTCATTACAACCTTCACACTTCCACTGGTTTGTGAGATGTACAGAGCAACTGATTCACTTCAAAAATGTCTCTGATTTATCATTTCACGTGCACTGCTGCAGAAAAGGTAATTGATTTCTTCAAGTTTTTTGTTACATCAGGAAACAGTTCTGCTGCAGAGAATAACAGCACACTTTTCTCATTCTCTTTGTCTCTGCAACTTGCTTCCAGCTCCAACCAGTTCAATTAGCTGAGAACAAATCAGCTTCACTTTTAAACAATCCTTAGCTCATGATTTGTCCATTGCCATAAAAACAGAATTCACAAAAGGTATTGAATTCTTTGCTGTGAAGTTATGCAGTATCCTGTTAAATCCTTGTTTTAATGATAGTTCTATCTCTCAATGCAGTCTTCAGTTTTAAAGACAAAAGTAAAAAGACCTGGTGCTTGCATTTAACAAGCGATAAGTGTGAACAAAGAATAAATTGGGGGAGAAAAGTAGAGATTAGAATTCTAAAGGTGTAAAAGGGCCACACGATTTGCACAGATCAGAGAATACAACAGGAATTTGTGGAGATATTCTGGTCAATAAAATATAAAGCATTAATTTTACCTTTGGGGAGATGATCTTATAGTGGCATTATTGCACTGTTAGACCCAGGTAATGTTCTGGGGACCCAGGTTCAAATCCCACCATGGCATATGGTGGTATCTGAATCCAATAAAATTCTGGAATTAAGAGTCTAATGATGACCATGAAACCATCACCAACTGTCTCAAAAACCCATTCGGTTCACTAATGTCCTTTCGGGAAGGAAATCTTACCTGGACTGGCCTACATGTGCCTCCAGACCTATAACAATGTGGTTGACTCTAAAATACCCTCTGGGCAATTAGGTGTGGCTGGATAGACTGCTCAAACATGATGAATTTATGAAAAATGGACAATAAATGAGGCATGCTGGGAAACTGAAACAAGCCTTGACCAAAGTGACTGTGCTAATAAACATTTTGCAGAATCCAGACAGGCTGCAGCTACATACAGGGCAAAAGTGAGGACTGCAGATGCTGAAGATCAGAGTCTAGATTAGAGTGGTGCTGGAAACGTACAGCAGGTCAGGTGGCATCCGAGGAGCAGGAAAATCGACGTTTCGGGCAAAAGCCCTTTTTCAGGAATGAAGGCAGGGAGCCTCCGGGGTGGAGAGATAAATGGGAGGAGTGGTAGCCAAGAGTACAATAGGTGGATGGAGGTGGGGATGAAGGTGATAGGTCAGAAAGGAGGGTGGAGCGGATAGGTAGGAAGGGAGATTGGCAGGTAGGACAGGTCATGAGGATCATGCTAAGCTGGAAGGTTGGAACTGGGGTAAGGTGGGTGGAGGGGAAATGAGGAAACTGGTGAAGTCCACATTGATGCCCTGGGGTTGAAGTGTTCCAAGGCCTCGACCTGAATGTCATCCCCAGGAAAATCTGAACCTCACCTCACACCCTTATTTAGAGAGGGCTAACTGACTTATGTGCACCTAACATCTCCAGGAATGGATACCCAAGGACCACCATACCAATGACATGTCAACGTCTGATTGGGTCCAATCAATCAGGATAATCGAGCTCTGATCGATTTATTAGTTTATAGTGTATTCTGTTGTTATAGCATTAATTCTGTAAACAAATAAATATTATTGTTTATTATTAAAGAGCCAACTCACAGTTTCTTTGATAGATAGAAGGATTAAATACACTGTGGAAGGCACAACAACTTGGCACCTCAGAGGGGACCTCATCGAGAAGTGACTTTGTCTCTCCGAGATTGAATCCTGTGGAACCTAATATTTCTTGAGATTTTGCCTGAGCCAGTTGTTAAGGGGACAGCCGGCCCCTGCAAAGGCCAGGAATTCAAGTAAATTGAAGGGAATTGAAAGGTCTGAAGTGAACTGTTCTTTAAAGGATAAAGCCAACAGGTGTTTACTCCTGATCAAGCAAATGACTGTTTTGTGTGTGTGTGTGTGTGTGTGTGTGTGTGTGCGCGCGCACGCGATTCCTAGTGGGATAGGGAAGGAAATACCAAAAGTTGGTACAGGCCTGGTGTGAACAGAACCAGAATATAGCAAAATCCGAACCAACAGTCTGATCCTCCCCCATACTCTGCAGTTTAATTGAAAATGAACAAAGAACAAAGAACATTTACAGACCATGAACAGGCCCTTCGGCCCTCCAAGCCTGAGCCGATCCAAATGTACTGTCTAAACCTGTCGCCTAATTCCTAAGCATCTGCATCTCTCTGCTCCACACCTACTCATGCATTTGTCCAGACGCATCTTAAATGAATCTACCATGCCTGCCTCTACCACCTTTGTTGACAACACATTCCAAACGCCCACCACTCTCTGTGTGAATACTTACTGTGTGTATCCCCCTTAAACTTTTCACGTCTCACCTTAAAAGCGTGACCTCTCGTTATTGAATCCTTCACCTTGGGAAAGATGGCATTGAAAGGCGCCAGAGTACAGGATTGTCCCACACTGAGGCAGTATATTAGTAAGAAAGAGTGGCCCACATGGACCGAATTTTGTTGTAACGATGAAACAGGACCAGGATCCCTAAGACAGAAATATTGGGATGATTTTAGGAGAACTCAAAGGAAGTGGGGACCCAAACTTGAGAACACAGTGATAATGTGCTGTCTAGGACAACTACCAGGGACAGAGCGGGAATTAAAAACCATCCGTAAGGAACAAGTGGAAGCAAAAAGGGAAATCATTGAGTTAAAGCTAAAAAATGCAGCTCTGGACCAGAGAAATCAGGCAAACCTACTATACATGAGGCAATTCCAAACTCTGTTTGAAAGAGCATACTAAGATATCCAGTGCGCAGTGTCAGCTCAAGAGGTCACTGAGAAAGAGGTAAGGCAACTGAGAAATAAATGTGCAGATTTGCAAGCCGCAGTCAAAGTATTGCACCAGACAGATAGGGAGAAGAAACAGGTAGCTGCAGACCACACCCAGTGCCTGCAGGAGATTGAGAAATTAAAACCAATTTGCAATGGAATACAGAGGAACCTCGATTTTCCGGCATTCGATTATCCAAATACCAGATTATCCAGCAAGGTTGCGAGGTCCTGATGTTTGGCTAAACTATGTTAACTGGCATTCAATTAACCAAACAAAATACTCCCCGCCCTTGTCCTTTGGATGATCGAGGTTCCTCCGTGATACGCACATATGGAGAAGCTAGAGAGGAAGGAGAAGAACAAGGGATAGACTAGGACAAGCTCAGGGAAGACACACAGCAGTACACCACGTGCCTGGAGGATTGGGGTTCACCCCAACCCTTCCCAGAGGAGTCAACTCCATCAGTGTCCCTGGGGACAGCTCTTGTGACAATGAACCCAATTATCACCAAAAAATGGATCAGGGATGCTAATGCCCCAGCAATAACATACACTACCCCATTTACAGTGGCACAATGAGCAAAAATCACTAAAAAGATTCCAGATTTTGAGTCATCGGCTGATCCATTTACATGCTTTAAAAGGGTCTGTCAACAGAAGGTGGGTTAGACGAGAGAGAGAATGAGAAAGTAAAACTCATCATAATATGTCTGAACCAGTCAGTGCAGTCTGCAATCCCAGCCTCACTAAATATAGGGACAGAACCCATGCTGATATGAAAAAGGTGATCCTATACAGCAATTGGGAACAAGAAAGGAGACCCTGTAGACGGGTTGAACACCCGACTGCCTTTGCCAGTTGCTTATGGAGTGTACTTTTCGGGAGTCTACGGAGACTAAAGCAGTTGTCCAAGGCTGACTCAGCTAAGTGGGCCAGGGCTCTCGTTGTACATGCCACCAAAAAGAACAGGAAGGCAAATGTGAACTTTGATCCCAAAGAGTCAAGCCACAATGAGGCATGGGTTCTGAGGAGAATGTCCCAGATGTGGGAGAAAGAACCCTTTGAACTAAACAGGAGCAAACTGAGAGAGAAGGAAAAATGTTTCCTTTCTGAACCTCCAACCAGAGTCTGGTGTGGAGGAATAAAGGAGGAGGAGGGCCTTGTACCAAAGAAACCCAGTTCCACCCTAATAGTCATGGAAAGAGAGAGGGGCACAGCAGGCCAACCAGTGTGGTGCTAACCCTGCGGGCATGCAGAACACTATGCGCAAGAATGTAGCTCGGATGCTGCCTGACCTGCTGTGCTTTTCCAACACCACTCTAATCTTGACCCTGATCTCCAGCTTCTGCAGTCCTCATTTTGCTGCAAGAATGTAGAACCCCATGCACGGCCGCACTCAGCCACAGGGACCACTGAATGTAACGGGACCAAGGGGTGATAGAGGGAGTCACCAATTCCTGTTAGAAGGCCCAATTCAGCAGGCTCCAGTCCATGCTGTGGGCACTAGCCAACCATGTATTTCCCTCCACTCCCAACCTATGAGGCATCTGCACGACAGTGTCAGGCTTCTGCCTCCCCAGTGTGGGTCTGTGACATGAAGTGGGATAGTTTAGGTAGACCGCTTGTCAATGGCAAGGTAGGAGGCTACCCTGTAGGATACCGGAGGATCCTGCACAAACCTGAACACCTTGCGATTTAATGATCTATCTTGGCAGACCATAGGGACTATTGGTTTAAGTGGATTCACTGACCATGTAGAGGAAGGATACATTACTGAACTGACAGAATTGAAATTAGGTGACATTACGTGCCAGCACCCTGCTATCTTAATCAATCTTTCCCCAGGTGCAGAAGACATCCTCAGTGTTGATTATATGACTAGGTGCAACCTTACTTTTGATCCATTAATGTCTCCATATAGCAATTGTCTCCGGTTAGCAACACCCCACTCATCATTTCACCAGGAAATTATGCTAATCGAATCAGCATAATAGATGAGTTTTGGTTCAATCTCCTAACAATGAGAGAGGTTATGAGAGAGGTGATAGTGGAACACAAAGGGGTATTTGCCCAGCATAAACATGACTGTGGGCATATCCTGGGAGAGGTGATAATTGAGGAGTCTGATCCAAAACCACAAAGACAATACAGTTTCCCCAGACAGGCAGAGGGGGAGGTCGCCAAGGTGAATGACAGTCTGTGACCAGTAACCTCCACTAATAATAATGCTCCAATTTGGCTGGTCAGGAAACCAGATGGTTCATGGCATTTAACCATTAATAAAGTCACCCCTCTTGCTGCACCAACAGTAGCCACCAGCCCAGCCATAATAATAAAGCAAGCCCCACAAGCAAAGTACTTCATAGTACTTGATATCAGTAATGGTTTCTAGTTCATACCATTAAATTGGTCCTGACAATACTAATTCATGTTTACCTTCCAGGAATGACAGTATACTTGACTTGTCTACCACAAAAGTTTCATAACTTACCCTCAATTTTTAACAAACTGGAAAGGGTTTCCCAGCCTGACTGCCTAATCCAGTATGTGGTCAAAAAGTGTGGTGCTGGAAAAGCACAGCCAGTCTGGCAGCAACCGAGGAGCTGAAGCATGAGAGACGGCGTTTCGAGCATAAGCTCTTCATCAGGATTGTAGGGTTAAGGTTAGGGTTAGGCTGACCTACTTCTACAAACAGAAATAAAGGAGGAGCACGTTCAGCTCCTAGATGGATTTGTCGATCTGTTACAGACTAGGATGCAAAACAAATCCAAAGAAGGTGCAAATTCTACAGCCTAGACATAGTTGGGAATGATAGTCACCCATAGGAAAAGGGAGATAGACCAAAAATGAAGAGACCAAAAAATGACTTCCATTCTCCTGAGATGTTATTGCACTTCGATCTTTCCTAGGTCTAATGGGATACTGCAGGAACCACATTGATGGGTTCACTACCAAGACTGGACGAAAGTGAGGACTGCAGATGCTGGAGATCAGAGTCAATATTAGAGTGATGCTGGAAAAGCACAGCAGGTCAGGCAGCATCCGAGGAGCAGGAAAATCGATGTTTTGGACAAGAGCCCTTCATCAGGAAGGACTGATGAAGGGCTCCTGCCTAAAATGTCGATTTTCCTGTCTTCGGATGCTGCCTGACCTACTGTGCTTTTCCAGCACCACTCTAATCTTTACTCACTACCAAGACAACTAAACTCTCAGAATTGCTGAATAAGAACGCTGCCTGGAATCGGACATCACAACATGCAAACAGTAAGTGATTTAAAACATGCTCTCAACAGTACTCGCCTTACAAGTTCTGAACCCTGACTTACCATATGCTCCAGAAGTTGCAGCCACAGACCAGACGATAGTTGCTGTTCTACTACAAGATTGGCAAAGTATTAAAGGCCCAGTGGTCTATGTCTCCAGGGTTCTGCAGCCTGTGGAACAAAGGTTTTCCAATGTGCGAATAACACTTCCACTCAGTCTTTTGGGCAGTCCAATACTTCAACTATATCATTGGTTTAAACCCACTGACCAAACAAACTGAACACACCCCAATCCAGCCCCTGCTGGATGGCCAAATCAAAGATGGCTCAGTGAGCCAGATTCAAGTCGCACAATGGACTCTACTGCTTCAAAGTCGGGACATCATGGTCAAATGTACCAAGGTACCCACCTTCCTAGCGATAACCTGAATTATGAGGAGACCCATATGACTAGGTGAAAGTGAGTACTGTAGATGCTGGAGATTAGAATCAAGATTAGAGTGGTGCTGGAATAGCACAGCAGGTCAGACAGCATCTGAGGAGTAGGAAAATCAACGTTTCGTGCAAAAGCCCTTCATCAGGAATGAGACCCATATGACTGACAAGTCATAGCCATTCAACACCCTACCGGCCCTTTTATACCAAAGCAATTTGAGAAATGATTAGGAATGAGACAAAAAGATAGGCAGATAGACATCGCAGTCAAAATCTATGTAGATGAATCCTTCACTGTTGAGGATGTCAATTAGATCACCGGCTGTGGAATATACACGATCAACACTCATGGATAGCCACTGGTTGAACTAGCTTTAAAGTTACCCAGGCATCTAAGTGACCAGTCTGTGGAACTAGCAGCCGTAGCCTACAAAGTCAGTCACCTAGATCTGTTCTCTCTACTCGCAGATATATATTCCAATAGCATGTACGTGTGCAACAGCCTCACTGAATTCTTACCATTACAGGAAGCCAGAGGTTTTATTTCTGCTGATGGGAAACCATTACTATCAGCCCCCTTATTAAAGCGTGTAGTGCAGGCCACCAGTGGAAAGAAATATGGCATAATTAAAGTTAAAAGCCACAACAAAACATCCCCAGAAGGTAACCTCAGAGCTGATGAATTAGCCAAAAGAGAGGTTCACATAGAAGAATTCTGGCAGCCACCACAGGTGAGCAGGCAAATGCAGTTACAGTAAGCCAAACAAACCTAGAGGACCTTAGGCAAACACAACATCACGATGATTCCTTGAAATAAATTGTGGGAGGAGTTTATCTACATGTTTACTCCAAATGGATAGATTCTCTACAAGTAGACGACGGATTGGTTTTAAAAGCAGGAGTCTATACTGTTCTGACTCAAGACAGGGATCAAATCATATCTGTATTAAGACAGGCATGGGCCCCAAAGAATAGAGGTCACTACCAAATGATTAAAAGAACTATGTTGGTGGCCTGAGTGACACAGGGATGTAGCACACTACACAAGGAACTATCTGTTGTGTGTCCAAAACAATCCAGACAGGTACGCCCGAAAGGGAGAAATGTGGCACACCTGTCCAGTGGAAGGGCCCTCGACACATCTACCAATTGACCAATGTAGATCCCCTTCCACCGTGTAGGAATGAATTAATCTATATTCTGATCGTCGTTGTCACCTTCTCAAAATGCGTTGTGGCTTTTCAAATTAAGACAAATCCAGCCAAAACAACAGCACAAATCGCATCACAACAAGTATTTGCAAAGTTAAAAATCACACAATGCCAGGTTATTGTCCAACAGGTTTATTTGGAAGCACTAGCTTTTGGAGTACCACTCCTTCATCAGGTGGCTCTGAAGAATAATATCATGAGCACAGAATTTATAGCCAAAGGAGTCCAGTGTCATGGAGATGTGATGCAACAAACAATTTTAGATTAAATCTTTCTTCTTTTAGAATGGGATAAAGTCTCAGAACTACTTTTAAGTTACATTCTCAAGATAGCTCAGCTTTTCTAACAACAGGTGTGAAGTCTGTCTGTATCTCAATGTTGAATCAGACTGACAAGCTCTGCATAGTTTTACACAATTTTACATGGATTCATGCAGTTTTTGAGCAAAATGAAATGTAATTCGGCAAAAACAAATGCACCCATAAACTTATATGTGTGTGTATGTAGGAGCAGCAGAATAAGTGTGCATGCGTGTGTGTGTGTGTGTGTGTCTGTCTGTCAGAGAGACAGAGAGAGAATTGTGTAGTGGGGTCACCTCTAATGTAACATGAACCCAAGGTCCCGCTTGCAGCCATTCCCAAGGGTTCCAATCTTTGGTATTACCTTCTGCTCAGCTACTCTGTGTTGTTGTTGCCCTTCAGTCCACCTTGGAGCATGATCACCCGAAGGTCCTAGGCCAAATGTTGTAGAACATAGAACATAGAAAAATACAGTGCAGTACAGGCCCTTTGGCCCTCGATGTTGTGCCGATCCAAGCCCACCTCACCTATACTAGCCCACTATCCTCCATATGCCTATCCAATGCCTGTTTAAATGCCCATAAAGAGGGAGAGTCCACCACTGCTACTGGCAGGGCATTCCATGAACTCACGACTCGCTAAGTAAAGAATCTACCCCTAACATCTGTCCTATACCTACCACCCCTTAATTTAAAGCTATGCCCCCTCGTAATAGCTGACTCCATACGTGGAAAAAGGTTCTCATGGTCAACCCTATCTAAACCCCTAATCATCTTGTACACCTCTATCAAGTCACCCCAAACCTTCTTTTCTCCAATGAAAACAGCCCCAAGTGCCTCAGCCTTTCCTCATACGATCTTCCTACCATACCAGGCAACATCCTGGTAAACCTCTTCTGCACCCGTTCCAGTGCCTCCACATCCTTCCTATAGTATGGCGACCAAAACTGCACACAATACTCCAGATGCAGCCGCACCAGAGTCTTATACAACTGCAACATGATTTTTCTTTTAGATAAATTTGTGTAAAAATTATATTAAATTGTCAAGCTTTCCACATCATCAAACAATTAATCAAGTAAGCAACAATTTTGTGAAACTAGGGCTAATTAATCTGTGCACTCATTAGCAAAATAAATCCTTTGTTAACAAAAGATCTATGATAATTACTATAAAGTATTAATGATTTGTTTATAAACAATTAACTGATAGGTTGGATTCTATTGGACTATATTTTACTGGTATTATGCTTCTGATCTTTGGATGTGGTCTTAATATTTGTTTCAGGTCCACAGCCTGCATTTTTGTACCATGAAACAACATAATCACACAATGATGGACATTATGAAAATTATAGGCCATCTATAAATAAATAATGAAAATATAGTTAAATGTTTTGTCGAGATTATTTCTTGTCAAATTCATTTACTTCTTTACACAAAATTACAGATATACCAAGACAATACTCTACTTAACACAAAACCTGCCCACAACCAAGTAATTATTGGCTCTCTGCCAGTATCTCTAAAAGAGCTTGAAGCAATCTATCATCTCTATGCGTAATAGATTTGGTATTATAAAGGTGGTCACGGTATTCATTTAATTCACTGTCCTCCAAGTCTTTCAAATAGGCCTGTTTGTTTAATTTTCCAGTGGCTTGATAGAAGTTCTGACTAGGTAATTTCATATCATCATGGGACCTACTGCGATGGAAAAATTGCAGAGCTCTATTATCTTGATTTTGTTGGTCATATGGCTTTTGTCCTGGAAGTGTTCCTAACTGGGAGCGAATACTCCTGCTTGGTGATTGTTGCGTGGTGTCCATTCATTCATTGTCGTAGTGTCTGCTTGGTCTTGCCAACGTACTGTGCCTCAGGGCATCCTTGCCTGCAGCGTATTAGATAGACTTCATTGGCTAAGTCACATGAGTACTTACAATGTACTTGGTGAGAGGTGTCCCCACATGTAATGGTGGTATCCATGTCGATACTCTGACATGTTTTGCAGCGTCTGCCATGACAGGGTCGTACGGTGTTGTTGTCCTGAAGGCTGGGCAGTTTGCTGCAAACAATGATTTGTTTAAAGTTGGGTAGTTGTTTAAAGGTGAGAAGTGAAGGCATGGAGACGGTCTTGGTGAGGTGCTCATTCTAATCAGTAATATTTTGAAGGCTGCAAAGACATGGCGTAGTTGCTCGGCTCCCGGAAAGTACTGGACAATGAAAAGTACCCCTGTCTGTTGCAGCCTGCCTCTGTCTCCTGAGGAGGCCATTACGGTTTCTCACTGTGGCACGTCATAACCCTCAGCTGATGAGTTGAGCAGCATACCCTGTTCTCATGAGAGTATTCTTGAGCACTTTCAAGTGTCCGTCATGTTCCTCCTCATCTGAACAGATCTGTGTATATGGAGGGCTGGTCTATAGGGGATGGCTGTTTTAATATGTTTCAGGTGGAAGCTAGACAATGGAGCATTGTGAGTTTATCTGTGTGTTTGCAGCACAGTGAGGTGCTGAGGTGCCCATCCTCGATGGAGATGCATGTGTCCAAGAATGAGACAGATACTAATGGTGAGTTTGATGGCAGGATGAAACTTGTTGATATCATTGAGAAGTTGTTTCAGTGACTCCTCACCAGAGGAAGAAAATGTCGTCAATATATCTGGTACATAATGTTGGTTGCAGGTCCTGTGCAGAAAAGAAGTTTTGTTTGAACTTGTGCATGAAAATGTTGGCATATTGGGGTGCAAATTTGGTTTCCATGGCTGTTCCGTGTGTCTGGATGAAGAACTGGTTGTCAAAGGTGAAAATATTGTGCTCGAGGATGAAACGGATGAGTTGTAGCATGGTGCTCAGAGATTCACAGTTGTTGGTATTGAACACTGAGGCTGTTGCCCTGATACTGTCATTGTGGGGGATGCTGGTGTAGAGTGCTGACACGTCCATTGTGACCCACACCCAAATTCACATGCATACTCATTCTGCTGCTTCTACACGTGCGCACAAGTTTATGGGGATAATTTGTTTTTGCCAAATTACATTTTATTTTGCTCAAGAACTGCATGAATCCATGTAAAATTCTGTAAAACTATGCAGAGGACTTGTCAGTCTGATTCAACATTGGGACACAGACAGACTTCACGCTTGTTGTTAGAAAAGCTGAGCTATCTTCTAATTTAAAAGTAGTTCTGGGATTTACATATCAAAGAACAGAAACCAGCATATCCCATTCTAAAAGATGAAAGATTTAATTTAAAATTGTTTAATGTATCACATCTCCATGACACTGGACTCCTTTGGCTATAAATTCTGTGCTCATGATATTATTCTCCAGAAGCACCTGATGAAGCAGTGGTACTCCCAAATAAACCTGTTGGACAATAACCTGATGATGTGTGATTTTTAACTTTGTCCATTCCTGTCCAAAATCGGCATGTCCAAGTCATGGCTGCCAGCTGACACCACAAACTGCTAGCTCAAAGTATTTACAAGAGAGGGTCTACCTCTTGAGTCGGTTCAGGGAACCCATTGCAGAATGTGATGACAATGCTTGGTATCAAGCAGAAACTCCATTGTGCACATCTTCCCCCAGTCTAATGGGATTGTAGAAAGGATGAAATACACTCTTAAAGAGATGATTAGGAAAACGATCTAGCAGAATAATAGAACCCGGGACACGGCACTTCCATTTGTCCTCATGATGGTAGGCAACACCATCACCCAATCCATAGGCTATACCCCCCATATCCTGATGACAGGCTGACCCATGAATAGAGCCGACTAGTTGTTTGGTTTCAACCTCACAGAACTTGCCCTCACCCACTAAAAAGCAATGGCAACAGCTCACCAAAAATATCAAGGTCACTCAGTTAGCAACAGCTGTCAGGTTAGGACTAAAAAGAAATTAAGCAAAGCTTACTTTGAAAGCAAAGTTAACCCTGTTGAATACTCCATAGAATAGCAGGTGATGTTACAGATACACACCCCCAGTTCCTTTCTCTCCCCTAAATATTCAGGTCCACACACTGTGGTAGATAAGGCGAGCCCCTCAGTACACAGGAGAAACTGGCTGGCACCACGTAAACCAGTTCAAAGCCTATGGCACACAACACAGCTGCTCTCACCACCTTAACATATGTATGGTGGATGACTCTCTCCAGAACAAATGACAGGACCAAGGACATCCCGACACATCCTTACAGTCAAACCACATCCTAAGCAAAATCTATACTTTTCTAACAGAGCCACCGGCTGCAGCTTCAATGTCCCCCAATGTCCAAGGGATCCCCACACAATTTAATTGACCCAATGAAAGACCCTCTAACAAACTGGAATGATTTGCTAGTGACTAACAACATGGACATGTTATACACTCCCAAAAGGCTAGACATGACATGACTCCCCGATAACACCCTGACAGACAGGGAAATCAAACATTTCCAACTCGCTATAACTCAGACCACTAACGACATACCCGCACCCCGGACACGGGACAATACCAAAAGGCCAGTACAGACTATGGAAAAACAGATTGACCCAGACCACCAAATGGTAATTCTGGGTGTCACCACTACAAAGAATGTTAGGACACAAACATGGGAACCAGGAGGATACAATATTGCCAATTTCCCAGAGCTCAAGGATTCATAGCACAATGATGAATCTCTGTTGGGTGCCTATTTGATGAATGCACTCATTCAGTGATCCAGGTGATGAAACAGCTCCTGACAGCCACCAAGGTGATGTGCAACTGCTTCTGATCGTCCAAGCTCATATGCATCTCACACCTCTTCCAACTCTTATTCCCGTTTACAATTTTAGAGACGATTTGTAGCTCAGGTTGTAAGTTTGCTCGTTCAGCTGGTCGATTTGTTCTCAGATGTTTCATCACTACGTTAGATAACATCATCAGTGAGTCTCTGATGAAGAGGTGGTGTTCTGTCCAACTTGCTATTTATATGTCTTGGACTGTTGTGGTGAGTGATATCATTTCCAGTTCTTTTTCTGAGGGTGGTAAATGGGGCCCAAATCAATATGCATGTCAATGGAGTTCTGGTTTGAATGCCAGGCCTCAAGGAATTTCTGTGCATGTCTTTGTTTAGCCTGTCCCAGGATGGATGTATTGCCCCAGTTGAACTGATTTCTTTCTTAATCTATGTGTATGGATACTTGTGATAGTTGATCATGTCTTTTGGTGGGTAGTTGGTGCTCCTGTATCCTTAGTGGCTAGTTTTCTGACCAATGTCCAATGTAATGTTTATTGTAGTCCTTTATGTGACGTTTGTTCTGTTGTTGTTGGTACAGGGTCCTTTAAATTCATCAGGAGCTGTTTCAGTGAGATGGTAGGTTTGTGGACTACCATGATGCCTCGGGGCTGGAGTAGTGTGGTCATCATCTCCAAGGGATCATTAATGTATGGCAGGGTGGCCATAACAGACCAAGACCAAGAGTCTCTGGGCATGTTGTGTCTTCTTGTTTAGGTCTGTTGTATAGGAATCGGATGACTGTGCATATCGGGTATCTGTTGTTCCTGAATATGTTATACAGGTGTTTTTCCTTGGCTTCTCGTAGTTCCTGGGCGCAGCATTATGTTGTGGACTGTTAAAATAATGTCTTGATGCAGCTCCATTTGTAGGTGTTGAGATGAATGCTCCTGTAGTTGAGCATCTGGTCAGAGTGTGGCTTTCCTGTAGACACTGGTCTGCAGCTTTCCATTGGCTTTTCATTTCATTGTGACATCTAGGAAGGGGAGTCTGTTACTGTTCTCTTCCTCTTTGGTGAACTTTATACCGGTGAGGATATTGTTTATATGTTTGTGGGTTTCTTCTAATTTGTTGTGTTTTGTAACATAGCGGACTCAAAGCTTGGGCTGGATCATGGGAATGGCTGTACGTTCTAACCTCTGCATAACTGCTTCTGTTAAGAGTTCTGATATTGGTGATGCCATAGGCGTCCCATTGATTTGTTTGTAGGTCTTGTTGTGGAAGGTGAAGTGAGTTGTGAGGCACAGGTCTACTAGTTTGAGGATACTGAGCTTGCTGATGGATTTGGTGCTGTCAGGTGTTTGTGTCCTTAGTCCATCTAGCAATGAGGCCAGTGTTTCTTTGGCCAGGGTGATGTTTATTGATGTGAATAGGGCCGTCATGTTGAAGGAAATCTTGACCTCATCGTCTTTTACCTTGGTGTCTTTGAATAGGTTAAGGAATTCTTGGGTGGAGCAGATGGAGTGGCTTGAGTCTTCCACTAGGTGTTTCAGTTTGCGTTGTAGTTCCTTTGTTAGTCTGTATGTTGGTGCATTGGGAAGTGAGATTATGGGTCTGAGGTGGGGCCCCTGTTTATGTACCTTGGTACAGGAATTCCTAGAGGCCTGGCATTCAAACCGGAACTTCTTTAACAAACGTATCAATTTGGACCCCATTTACTAACCTCTCAGAAAAAGAACAGAAGTGATATCAAACCATAACAGACCAAGACACCTAAATAGCAAGCTGGACAGAAAACCAGTGCTTCATCGGAGGCTCACTGATGACGTTACCTATGTTACTTAGCATGGTGACAAAACACCTGAGAACAAATCTACCAGCTCAGCAAGCAAACTTATAACCTGATCTTATTCTTGTATGGACTGATGGGATTATCTAGGTCACAATTCTTTGCTTTTCCGCTCATTGGATCATCTCCATTTATATTTAAATCATTGGTCGTGATGATCACCTCATTCCAGTCTTTTCTTACCTCTCCACGGTCATTCATTTAAATCATCCTAACCCCTACCACTAGAAACTGAGGTTGAAGACTACCAGGCCTCTAAACCCCATTTGTCATTCCACGTGGGGTCACATTCCTATACTTCTTTTCAAAAAATGTGAAGGAGGGTTAGGACATGTGTATTACATTGGGTCGAAACTGTTCAGACATTAGACAAGGATATGACGACAAGTTTTTGCCCGAAAGGTCGATTTTCCAGTTCCTCGGATGCTGCCTGACCTGCTGTGTTTTTCCAGCACCACCCCTAATCTTGACTCTGATCTTCAGTATCTCCAATCCTCACTTTCGCCTAACAACAGAAACTACCTTGATCTCTCCCCAGGATAACCATGACCACGTGGAACGTAAGCAATACCTATTTCATCAAGATCATCATCTGCATTGGAAACAACACACATGAAACACTGAACAGACCAGTATATATATTTGTTAGCCCAGTAAATACTAGTTATCATGTTATTTGTTTAAAATGTACTATCCTATTATTTGTATAAAATATTCTCCGGTTTTACAAAGTTTGTTCAATTTTTCGTTCTGATTTTTTTGGTGGTTTAATACATTTGTTTTTTTTGTATTTGTTTGTTCTCTCCAACACCTTATTTATTTTAATCTACCACTTTTGATTCATTTGTACTCAGCAACCCTTGCTTGATCAGTATTCACTATGGTTTTATAACGTTTGCTTGATTCTTCCATTTGTCCTTAAGAAATTTTTTTGTATTTGTTTCTCCAATGTCTTATTTATTTTAATTTACTATATTTGCTTGATTACCCTTAAGTTCAAATTTTGATACTCCATTTCGATATAGTTTGATGATGTTTACTTGATCATAGTTAAGTGTGAATTTCAAATATACTATCTGTAAGTGCTGTGCTTTGCTTGAGCCTGATGATCATGTCTCAATTATGTGATCCATTACGCTTTGCGTTCAAGACCCAGAGGAGGGACTGTGGCTAGATGGGCTGCTCAAAAATGATGAATTTATGAAAACAGAACAATAAATGAGGCATGCTGGGAAATTGAAACACACCTTGAGCAAAGTGACTGTGCTAATAAACATGCTGCAGCTACACACAGAATGTAATTAAACCAACAGCTGCAAATAATACAATATGCATAAATTAAATTTGAATTGAATTTAATTGACCTGAATATCATCCCTAGGACAATCAGAACCTTGAGCTGTTTACCAGACATGGGGGCATCTCAAACCCATATTTGGTGAGAGCTACCTGACCTATGTGCACCTAACACCTCCAGGAATGGATGCCCAAGGACCACCCCGCCATTGACATGTCAATGCCTGGTTGGTTCCAATCGATCAGGGTGATCAAGCCCTGATTAATCTATTGGCGGACACTAAAGATCCTCCCAAAAGTGCTGGAACAACTACTGAGTATAAGAATCGCTGCAATACCATCCTCACCACCAGTAACTTGAGAACAAATACTGTGAAGAGAAGACACCCTTGGGGAGCACCAGGAGAAGACAACCAGAGGATCATCACCACATGGATCAAGGCCAAGATCTAGTGTGGTGGTATATGACCATCCAGAATTAAGTTAAAGCACAAAATAGTTGATTAGATTCCCTACAGTGTGGAAACAGGCCCTTCGGCTCAACAAGTCCACACCACCCCTCCGAAGAGTAACCCGCCCAGACCCATTTCCTTCTGACTAATGCACGTATTACTATGGGCAAATTAGCATGGCCAATTCACCTAACCTGCACATCTTGGACTGTGGGAGGAAACTGGAGCACCCGGAGGAAACCCACGCAGACACGGGGTGAATGTGCAAACTCCACATAGTCAGTCGCCTGAGGCTGGAATCAAACCTGGTCCCTGGTCTTGTGAGGCAGCAGGGCTAACCACTGAGTCACCGTGCCGCTCCATTTAGTGTAAATTGTTAGTTTATAGTGTATCTTGTTGTTATAGTATTAATTGTGTTAAATAAATAAAGATCATTGTTTTTTATTATTAAGAGTCGACTCACAGATCCTTTATTAGATATAAGAGTTAAACACATTGTGGCGGGCATAACATCAGGATGGGCAATAAATATTGGCCTAGCTAGCAGCACCCTCATCCAAATCAGAAAACTAAAGATTAATTTCTATATATTACTTACTCTGCTTTCAGGAAGACATTCAAGCCATGTCTCACAGGAATATTATAGGTATTATGAACAGCATTTCCAATTTCATTTTTGCTGTGAAGAAGACAAGATCAACATAACTGATTATATGGCTGAATAAAAACATTAAAATATTTTGTACTAAAAAAATCTCGATTTGAAATAAAAACAGAAGCCACAAGCTCAGTTAATATACATCCAGAATACCGCAGGAGTCCAGTACGGACATTACAAAGACACAATCTTGGAACATCTTTGTAAATAAAAGGTTCCTCCATATATTGAAACAGGCAAAGGTGGATAAACCCTCAGGACCTGATCAGGTGTACCCTAGAACTCTGTGGGAAGCTGGAGAAGTGACTTTTGGGGCCACTTGCGAAGATATTTGTATCATCGATAGTCATAGGTGAGGTGCTGGAAGACTGGAGGTTGGCTAATGTGGTGCCACTGTTTAAGAAAAGTGGTAAGGACAAGCCAGGGAACTATAGACCAGTGAGCCTGACGTCGGTGGTGGGCAGGTTGTTGGAGGGAATCGTGAGGGACAGGATGTACATGTGTTTGGAAAGGCAAGGACTGATTAGGGATAGGCAACATGGCTTTGTGCGTAGGAAGTCATATCTCACGAACTTGATTGAGTTTTTGAGGAAGTAACAAAGAGGATTGATGAAGGCAGAATGGTAGGTGTGTTCTATATGGACTTCAGTAAGGCATTCGACAAGATTCCCCATGGGAGACTGATTAGCAAGGTTAGATCTCACGGAATTCAGGGAGAACTAGCCATTTGGATACAGAACTGGCTCAAAGGTAGAAGACAGAGGGTGGTGGTGGAGGGTGGTTTTTCAGACTGGAGGTCTGTGACCAGTGGAGTGCCATAAGGATCGGTGCTGGGTCCTCTACTTTTTGTCATTTACATAAATGATTTGGATGCGAGTATAAGAGGTACACTTAGTAAGTTTGCAGATGACACCAAAATTGGAGGTGTAGTGGACAGTGAAGAGGGTTACCTCAGATTACAACAGGATCTTGACCAGATGGGCCAACGGGCTGAGAAGTGGCAGATGGAATTTAATTCAGATAAATGCAAGGTGCTGCATTTTGGGAAAGCAAATCTTAGCAGGACTTGTACACTTAATGGTAAGGTCCTAGGGAGTGTTGCTGAACAAAGAGACCTTGGAGTACAGGTTCATAGCTCCTTGAAAGTGGAGTCGCAGGTAGATAGGATGGTGAAGAAGGCGTTTGGTATGCTTTCCTTTATTGGTCAGAGTATTGAGTACAGGAGTTGGGAGGTAATGTTGTGGCTGTACAGGACATTGGCTAGGCCACTGTGGAATATTTCGTGCAATTCTGGTCTCCTTCCTATCGGAAAGATGGTGTGAAACTTGAAAGAGTTCAGAAAAAATTTACAAGGATTTTGCCAGGGTTGGAGGATTTGAGCCATAGGGAGAGGCTGAACAGGCTGGGGCTGTTTTCCCTGGAGCGTCGGGGGTGACCTTACTGAGGTTTACAAAATTATGAGGGGCATGGATGGGGTAAGTAGGCAAGTCTTGTACCTGGGGTGTGGGAGTCCAGAACTAGAGGGCATAGGTTTAGGGTGAGAGGGGAAAGATACAAAAGAGACCTAAGGGGCAACTTTTCCACACAGAGGGTGGTACGTGTATGGAATGAGCTGCCAGAGGAAGTGATGGAGGCTGGTACAATTGCAACATTTAAGAGGCATTTGGATGGGTGTATGAATAAGAAGGGTTTGGAGGGATATGGGCCGGGTGCTGGCAGGTGGGACTAGATTGGGTTGTGGTATCTGGTCGGCATGGACAGGTTGGACTGAAGGTTCTATGACTCTATGCCTCTACTGGAGGAAATGATATAACATTACTTAGGTGTATAGAAAAATCTAGAGTTTGTAAATTAGTGAAGCTTAGAAGAAGCATATATAAAGTTTAGGATGCTAAAGCTCCTCCTCGAACCAAAAAAAAGGTTCTGTGCGCCAAATGTTAAGGTAACTGGTTTCTTTGCTTTTTTTAGTTTTTCAGTAGTCTCATTTGAAATTTAGAAAAGTGGGAATGGAGGTTAGGGCAGCTGAATGTTCCTCATGCAGAATGTGGGAGGTAAGGGTCACCAGTAGTGTCCCTTCTGACTGCATCTGTGCGAAGCGCACCCAACTCCAGCTCCTCGAAAACAGTGTTAGAGAACTGGGGCTGGAGCTGGATGAACATCGGATCATTCAGGAGGTGGACGGGGTTATTGAGAGGAGTTACAGGGAGGTAGTCACACTACAGGTGAAAGAAGAATGCAGACGGGCTACCGTCAGGGGACGGAAAGGGAACCGCGAGGCAGTGCAGGCATATCCTGTGGCCGTTCCCCTCAACAACAAGTTTACCATTTTGGATACTGTTGGAGGGGGAAACTTACCAGGGGTAAGCAATGAAGCACAGGTCTCTAGCCACACAGTCTGTCCCTGTTGCTCAGAAGGGAAGGGGGAGGAGGAGAACAGCATTAGTAATTGGGGACTCTATAGTTAGGGGGACAGACAGGAAGTTCTGTGGGAACAAGAGAGACTCATGGTTGGTGTGTTGCCTCCCTGGTGCTAGGGTTCATGATGTCTCTGATCGTGTTTTTGGGTTTTGCTAATGCTCTTCAGGTGCATTTAAACTAATTCAGCATGGGGATGGGAACCAAAATTGTGGTTTGGGTATACGGAAGAATGACAGTAGTGAAGTCAGAACGAAGATTTCATGATCACAAGAAAGCACCGGCAGGCAGAAAGTTGGTTTGAAGTGTGTCTACTTCAATGCCAGGAGCATCCAGAATAAGGTGGGTGAACTTGTAGCCTGGGATTTCAGATGTTGTGGCCATTTCAAAGACATGGGTAGAACAGGGGTAGGAATGGTTATTGTAGATTCCAGGATTTAGATGTTTCAGTAAGAACAGAGAAAATGGTAAAAGAGGGGCAGTGTGGCACTGTTAGTCAAGGGCAATATTACAGTTGCAGAAAGGACATTTGAGGACTCCTCTACTGAGGCAGTATGGTTGTGATTAGAAACAGGAAAGGAGAGGTCATCTTGTTGGGAGTTTTCTATTGGCCTCCAAATACTCCCAGAGATATAGAGGGTAGGATAGCAAAGATGATCCACGATAGGAGTGAGAATAACACGGTAGCTGTATGGGGACTTTAACTTTCCAAATATTGACTGGGAATACTATAATTCAAGTACTTTAGACGGGTCAGTTTTTATCAAATGTGTGCAGGAGGGTTTCCTGACAAACTATGTAGACAGGCCAACAAGGGGTGAGGCCACATTAGATTTGGTACTGGGTAATGAACCTGGCTAGGTATTAGATTTGGAGGTAGGTAAGCACTTTGGTGATAGTGACCACAATTCGGTTATGTTTACTTCAATGATGGAAGGATAGGTATATACCGCAGGGCAAGAACTATAGCTGGGGAAAGGCAACTGCGATGTGATTAGGCAAGATTTAGGATGCATAGGATGGGGAAGGAAACTGCAGGGGATGTGCACAACTGAAATGTGGAGCTTATTCGAGGACCAGCTGCTGCCGGTTTACTAAGGAAGTTGAATCTGTCTTCAAGAGGAAGAAGAAGGCTTATGTTAGGATGAGATATGATGGCTCAGTCAGGGCACTTGAGAGTTACAAGTTAGGCAGGAAAGACCTAAAGAGAGAACTGAGAAGAGCCAGGAGGGGACATGACAAGTCACTGGTGGATAGGATCAAGGAAAACCTAAGGCTTTCTATAGCTTTATCAGGAATAAACGAATGACTGGAGTAGGATTAGGGCCAATGAAGCATAGTAGGGGGAAGTTTTGTGTGGAGTCAGAGGAGATAGGAGAAGCACTAAATGAATACTTTTTGTCAGTATTCACACTAGAAAAAGACAAATGTGGTCGAGGAGAATACGGAGATATAGGCTACAAGACAAGATGGGATTGAGGTGCATAAGGAGGGGATGTTAGCAATTCTGGAAAGTGTAAAAATAGATTAGTCCCCTGGGCTGGATGGAATTTATCCGAGGATGCTCTGGGAAGCCAAGCAGGAGATTGCTGAGCCTTTGGCTTTGATTTTATATCGTCATTGTCACAGGAACAGTGCCAGAAGACTGGAGGATAGCAAATGTTGTTCCCTTGTTCAAGAAGGGGAGCAGAGACAACTCTGGAAATTATAGACCTGTGAGCCTTATTTTGGTTGTGGGTAAAATGTTGGAAAGGATTCTAAGAAATAGGATTTATAATCATCTAGAGAGGAGTATGTTGATTAAGGATAGTCAACACAGTTTTGTGAAGGGTAAGTCATGCCTCACACACCTTATTGAGTTCTTTGAGAAGGTGATCAAACAGGTGGATGAGGATAAAGCAGTCGATGTGGTGTATATGGATTCCAGTAAGGTGTTTAATAAGGTTCCCCACAGTAGGCACAAAATACAGAGGCATGGGATTGAGGGCAATTTAGCGGTTTGGATCAGAAATTGGCAAGCTGAAAGAAGACAGAGTGGCGGTTGATGGTAAATATTCATCCTGGAGTTCAGTTACAAGTGGGGCACCACAAGGATCTGTTTTGGGTCCACTGTTGTTTGTCATTTATATAAATGACCTGGATGAGGGCATTGAAGAATGGGTTAGTAAATTTGCAGATGACACTAAGGTCGGTGGAGTTGTGGATAGTGACAAAGAATGTTGTAGGTTACAGAGAGACAGAGATAAGTTGCAGAGCTGGGCTGACAGGTGGCAAATGGAGTTTAATGTGGAAAAGTGTGAGGTGATTCAGTTTGGAAGGAGTAATGGGAATGCAGATGGGCTAATGGTAAGATTCTTGGTAATGTAGACGAGCAGAGAGATCTCGGCATCCAGGTGCAGAGATCCTTGAAAGTTGCCACCCAGATTGTTAGGGATGTTAAGGTTGCATATGGTGTGTTCGCTTTTATTGGTAGATGGATTGCATTTCAGAACCATGAGATCATACTGCAGCTGTATAAAACTCTGGCGCAGCCACATTTGAAGTATTGCATACAATTCTGGTCACTACATTATAGGAAGGATGTGTAAGCTTTGAACAGAGTTCAGAGGAGATTTACTAGGATGTTGCCTGATATGGAGGGAAAGTCTTACAAGGAAAGGCTGAGGAACTTGAGGCTGTTTTCATGAAAATAACAAGGTTAAGAGGTAACTTAATTGAATCATTAGATAATCAGAGGGTTGGATAGTTAGGGCCTTTTTCCTTGGATGGTGATGGCTAGCACAAGGAGACATAGCTTTAAATTTAGGGGTGTTAGATATAGGACAGGTGCCAGAGGTAGTTTCTTTACTCAGAGAGTAGTAGGGGCATGGAACGCACAGCCTGCAACAGTAGTAGAATCACCAACTTTAAAAGCATTTAAATGGTCCTTGGACAGGCATATGGACGAGAATGGAATAGTGTAGGTTAGATGGGCTTCAGATTGGTTCCACAGGTCATCGCAACATGGAGAGCTGAAGGGCCTATACTGCACTGTAATGTGCTATGTTCTAAAGTCAACCAGGGCCAGTGGGGAATATAAAGAAAGCAGGAAAGAAGTCAAGCAGGGAATTAGGAGAGCAAGAGAGGCCATGAAATGACCCTTGCAAGTAAGGATAAAGAGAATCCCAAGGCATTCTATACATACATTAAAAACAAGTGGATAACTAGGGAGAAGGTAGGCCCACTCAAAGATAAAGGAGGGAACTTGTGCTTGAAGGCAGAGGATGTGGGAGAGATCCTACATTAGTATTTTGCATTGGTATTCACCCAGGAGAAGGATATGGAGGGTAGTGAGATTAATATGGAGCATGCTTATATGCTAATGCATTTTGAGATCAAGAAAAAAAGTGGTGTCGGGTTTCTTGAAGAGCATTAGTTGGCTAAGTCCCCAGGGCCCGATGGCATAGATCCCAGGTTACTGAGAAAGGCAAGAAAGGAGATTGCTGGGGCCTTGATCAAGATTTAGTACCACTGCTTGCCACTGGAGAGGATTAGTGAGTAGTTAATGTTGTTCCTCTGTCCAAGAAGGGAAATAGGAATAATTCAGTAACTATACATTGGTGAGTCTCACATCAATGGTTGGGAAGCTGTGGTAGAGAATTCTCAGGTACACACATTTGGAAAGGAATGGCCTAATTAGGGACATTCAGCATGGTTTTGTTGCGGGACAGGTCATGTGTTACTAACTTGACTGAACTTTATGAGGAGGTGACAAAGGTGATCGATGAGGGTTCAGCAATGGATGTCTACATGGATTTTAGTAAGGCTTTCGACAAAGTCACTCATGGTAGGTTTATCTAGAAGATTAAGATATATGGGATCCAAGGTGAGTTGGCTGCATGGATTCAGAATTGGCTTGCCCATAGAAGGTAGAGTGTAATGGTGAAAGGGTGCTTTTCAGCTGGAATTCCATGATGAGAGGTGCTACAGAGGGATCTATTCTGCATCCTTTGCTGTTTGTGACATATATAAATGTCTTGGATGAAAATGTCGATGGGGGAGTTAGTAAGTTTGCAGATGATTCAAAGATTGGTGGAGTTGTGGATAATGTAGAAGGTTGCCAAAAGGATGAGGCAGGATATCGATCAATTGCAGAAATGGGCGGAGAAATGGCAGATAAGTGTAAGGTGCTACACTTTGGGAGATCAAATTTTAAGGATAAGTATACAGTTAATAGCAGAGCTCCCTGAAAGTGGCCACATAGTCAGATAGCGTGGAAAGGGCAGAGTATGACATGCTTGCCTTTGTTGGTTGGGGAATTGAATATAAGAGTCATAGTATCACGTTGCAGCTTTATAAGACTTTGGTTAGGCCACACTTAGAGTCCTACGTTCAATTCTGGTCAACACACTACAGGAATGATGTGGAGGCTTTGGAGAAGTGGCAGACAAGGTTTACCAGGATGCTGCCTAGGTAAGAGGGTATGAGCTATAAGGAGAGGCTACAAAAAATTTGGGTTATTTTCTCTGGAGTGGTGGAGGCTGAGGGGAGACTTGTTAGAAGCCTATAAAATTATGAGATGTATAAATCGGGTTGACAATCAGACTCTTTTCCCCCCGAGTTGAAATGTCTTAATACTAGGGAGCATGTGTTTAGGGTGAGGGGGGTAAGTTTAAAGGAAATGTGAGGGGCATTTTTTTTCTTTACATAGAGAGTGGTAAGATCTTACTTTCCAATTTACATCCTTACACTCCATACTCATCTATAGAACCTCTCCCTTGTTTTTGAGGACCATGACCACTGGCTGTTTACCATCCCCCTTCAGAATGCCCAACAGCCTCTCCAGGACATCCTTGACCCCAGAACAAGTGAGCCAATAGCAATCCTGGATGAAAATGTGTTGCTGGAAAAGCGCAGCAGGTCAGGCAGCATCCAAGGAGCAGGAGAATCGACGTTTCGGGCATGACCCCTTCTTCATGCCCGAAATGTCGATTCTCCTGCTCCTTGGATACTGCCTGACCTGCTGCGCTTTTCCAGCAACACATTTTCAGCTCTGATCTCCAGCATCTGCAGTCCTCACTTTCTCCCAATAGCAATCCTGGAGTCTCATTTGCACTTGTCTGGAATGCACTACTCGGAGGTGTGGTTGAGGCAGCTTCAACTTAGGCATTCAAGAGGGCATTGGATGATTATTTGAATGAAAACAATTGTCCAGAGCTATGGGGAAAAGGCAGGGAAATGACAAAGTCATAATACTCATTTAGAGAGCTAGTATGGGCACAATGGGCTAAATGGCCTCCTTTAGCACAATGTCAATTCTATGATTCTAGATACTAAGGTACAAAAAGCCAACAAAAATAGTTTTAAGTTTTAACTATAAAAGAAAGAAGTTATATTGAATTTGCACAAACAACTGAGTGGGCCTCAGTTGCTCGCCCTTATCTTCCATCCTCTGAGTTTTGTTTATTAGATCTGATTGAATCATGAAATAATTGAGATAACATTTAAAAACAGTAACAAAATTCTATTCAAAATACAACTATGTGACTCTTAACTTACTTGCTAACATTAACACTGACACATGCAAATTCCTCTTCAAATGGTGCATCTCCAAGATCCCAAGAAATAGAAACCTCCACCTGCCATTACAAAAGATTATCAGAGTAAGAAAGAAAGCCATAATAAATCTGGTGAAAGCAGCAGATTAGAAACATTAAAGAGCGAAAATTAGTGCCATTAAATTTTCCCTGAACCAGAAATGATATTTGGAGACAATGCCTAGCCAGTGTTTACAAATAATCAGGGTGTAGGAGAAGATGGCTGGGTAGCAGTGGAGACTAATTCAGTAGGAAAGTAAGGTGCAACACTAAGGAGAACCAGTGGTGCTTCAAGTCTATCCCATTTAGCCATTTGATTGCTTCAGTAGTTGGCCCTCAGAGGTGCTGCCTGCTGTCCTCTGCAAGGCAGCAGCAGGTACCATTATAGCTATGAAGGCAACACATCACCTTGTAATGCTCAACACCACTAATTGGGTAATGAGCTTGCCTCTGACACAGTTAAGGCATTTATATTTACAGATGAAATTATGTGAGCATTACAGATACAGCAGATGATTGGGACCTGAAAATTATTCAGGTGCTGGGTTCCTTAATTTGAGTTGTAAATCAAGACCAAAATATTGAGAGAGATAGAGAGAGGTTGGTCAAGTGTTCAAACACTTGGGAGATTATTTATAATGGGGAAAATAAGAAGCTGTACATTTCAGTCAGAAGAATAGAAAACAAATATTATTTAAATTAATGTTGATGAACTATTAACGAAGTTCACTGGAGGAGAAGGCTCCACGTACATACCCATCCTCAATAATAGAAGAACTCAGTACATCAGTGCAAAAGCTAAGACTAAAGCATTCACAACAATCTTCAGCCAGCAATGCCAAGTGGATAACCTATTTCTGCCACCTTCAGTGGTTCTGTCTCAGATACCAGTCTTCTGCCAATTCAATTCACTCCACCGAATATCAAGAAATGGATATTGCACAGGTTAAAAGCCTTGACAACATTCCAACAACATGACTGAAAGACCTGTGTACCAGAACTTGCCACACCCGTACACAAGCTGTTCCAGAACAGCTACAACACTGGCATCTACCCGAAAAACTGGAAAATTGCCCAGGTATGTCCTGTACACGTAGAGCAGAGCAAACTCAACCAGGCCATCTACTGCCCCAGCAGTCTACCATCAATCATCAGTAAACTGATAAAAGGTGTCATAAACAGTCAAGCAACACTTTCTCAGCAACAACCTGCTCAGTGATGCCCAGTTTGGATTCCGCCAGGGTCACTCAGCTCCTGACCTCATTACAGCCTTGATTCAAACATGGACAAAAGAGCTGAGGTGAGATTAGAGTGATGCCCATGACATCAAGGTCATGTTTGACCCTATGTGGCATCAAGGAGCCCTAGCAAAACTGGAATCAATGGGAATCAGTAGGCAAACTCTCCACTGGTCATAGAGTCATAGAGACATACAGCACAGAAACAGACCTTTCAGTCCTAACAGTCCATTGCTGACCATAATTCCAAACTGAACTGGTTATACCTGCCTGCACTTAGCTCATATCCAAATGAAACATCTCCAAACACTTGTTATTCGTGTATTTTTCCAAATGTCTTTTATATGTTGCAACCATATCTGCATCCGTCACTTCCACTGTAAACTCATTCCACACACGAACCACTCTCTGTGTAAAAATATTGCCCTGGTGCCTTCATAAACCTTTCTTCTCTCACCTTAAAAATATGTCCCCTAATCTTGAATTCTCCCACCATAGGGAAAAGACACCTGCCATTCATCTTCTCAATACCCCTCATGATTTTATAAACCTCTGTAAGATCACCTCTCACCTTCTTCTCCAGTGAAAAAATCAATAAGTCCCAGTTTATCAGCCTCACCTTATAACCCAAACCCTCTACTCCAGGCAACATTCTGGCAAATATCTTATGAACCCTGGCACACAGGAAAATGGTTGTTTAGCTCCAGGACATCTCTGCTTTCTTCAGGGTAGTGTTCTAGGCCCAACCATCTTCAGCTGCTTCATGAATGGCCTTCCCTCCAATACAAGGTCAGAAGTGAGATGTTTGCTAATGATTGCTCAGTGTTCAGCACCATTTGCAACTCCTCAGATACTGAAGCAGTCCAGTTCAATACAACAAGATCTGGACAATATCCAGGCTTGGGTTGACAAGTAGCAAATAATATTCATGCTAAATAAATGTCAGGCAATAACTATCTCTGATAAGAGATAACAACCACTGCTTCTTGACATCCAATGGTGTTACCACTGAATTTCCCATTAGAGACATCCTGGATGTTATCAGTAACCAGAAAATCAACTAGACTCATGATGTAAACACTGTGGCTACAACAGCAGGTCACAGGCTTGGAATATTCCAGCATGTGACTCACCTCCTGACTCCCCAAAGCCTGTCCACCAATTAAAAGGTACAAGTCAGGAGTGATGTGGAGATGCCGTGTTAGATTGGGGTGGACCAAGTCAGAAGTCACATAACACCAGTGACTTCACTTGATGAAGGAGCAGCACTCAGAAACCTTGTGATTTCAAATAAACATTTTGGACTATAACCTGGTGTCATGTGACTTCTGATGAGGTCAGAAGTGTGATGGAATACTCCCCACTTACCTAGATGAATGCAACTCCAATAATACTCAGTTAAAAATCACAAAACACCAGGTTATGGTCCAACAGGTCTCTTTGGAAGCACTAGCTTTCGGAACGCTGTTCCTTCATCAGGTGGTTGTGGAGTATAAGATCATGCAACATAGAATTGATGGTAAAGGATTACAGTGTGATGCCACTGAAATGATATATTGAAAAAAACTGGATTGTTTGTACGGTCCTTCATATGTTAGAATGACCATTTCATATGTAAATCCCAGAACATTTTTGAAGTTATATTCTCAAGATAGCTTTAACAACAGGTGCCTTTTCAGCTCAGATACTGCATTGAAGGTGTGAGGCTAAAGTCTGTCTGTGCCCCAATGCTCAGACTGATTCCATTTCTGAAGTGAGATTTACAGAATCTTGCATGGATTTATGCTGTTTTTGAGCAAATTAAAATGTATTTCTGCAAGTACAAATTCAGCCCACAAACTATATTGATCCATTTTGAACAGAGTGGCGAGGATAGAGGGCAGAGAGAAGTGAGGGATGCCAGGTAGGTCAGTTTTTCCCACTTAAAAAGGGATTTACCTCACGATTTGGGCCTCTATTTTGAAGAAAGCGGCAAGGAAAGGATTGACAGGAGTTTTTGTGGTCAGGAACAGGATTCCCGGAAGGTATGTTGCCTCCCCGATGCCAGGGTCCAGAATGTCGCCGATCTGGTTGACAGGATTCTGAAGGAGGAGGGTGAGCAGCCAGAAATCCTGGTTCATATTGGCATCAATGATATAGCCAGGAAAGGGACTGAGGATCTGAAAAGTGATTACAGAGAGCTAGGTTGGAAGCTGAAGAGCAGGACGAGTAGAGTAGTGATCTCAGGTTTGCTTCCGGTGCCATGAGATAATGAGGTGAGGAACAGTCAGCAAGTGCAGCTTAACATGTGGCTGTGAGGCTGGTGCAGGAGGGAGGGCTTCAGATACTTAGATCATTGGGATATTTTCTGGGGAAGGTGGGATCTGTACATGAAGACGGGTTGCACCTGAACTGGAGAAGCACAAGTGTTCTGGGTGGGAGATTTGCTCATGAGGTTAGGGAGGGTTTAAACTAGTTTGGCAGAGGGGTGGCAACCATAGCTACACATCTGAGAGGAGGGTAGTTGTAGATGGGGCAGTAACAGGATGTAGTGAATCTATCGGGAAGGTTTTTCATGTGGTGAAACAAAGAGATTGGTTAAAGTGTATCTGCTTTAACGCAACGGGTATCAGAAATAAGAGTGATGAACTTAGAGCATGGATCAGTACTTGAGGCTGCAATGTTGTGGCCATAACGGAGACGTGGGTTTCACAGGGGCAGGAATGGTTGCTAGATATTCCAGAGTTTAGAACGGATAAAAAGAACAGGGAGGGTGGAAAAAGGGGAGAGGGTGTAGCATTGCTAATTAGAAAGTGCATCACAGCTACAGAAACGAAGGTTGTCAAGGAAGGTTTGTCTACTCAGTCAGTATGGGTGGAAGTTAGGAACAGCAAAGAAGCAGCCACCTCACTGGGGGCTTTCTACAGACCTTAACTACCTCACATTTACCAAAGCCATGGAGGGGGAAAAGAGCAGTTACCATGGGAAGATATTTATTTGGGGAAAAGGAAACTATGATGCTATCAAACAGGAGAAAGTGAGGACTGCAGATGCTGTAAGATCAGAGTCGAGAGTGTAATGGTGGAAAAGCACAGCAGGTCTGGCAGCATCTGAGGGGCAGCAGAATAGACATTTCAGGCATATGCCCTTCCTGATGAAGGGCTTATGCCCGAAACGCCGATTCTCCTGCTCCTCAGATGCTGCCAGACCTGCTGTGCTTTCCCAGCAGTACACTATTAGACAGGAGTTCTGAAGTATAAATTGGGAGCAATTGGTCCACAGAAAGGGCACAGCAGACATGTGGAGACTGTTTAAGGAGCAAACTTGTTCCTCTGAGACAGGCAAGAAGAGGTAAGATTAAGGAGCCTTGGATGGCAAGAACAGAGGAGTTTCTCGTAATGAAGAAGGCAGCTTATGCAAGGTGGAGGAAGCAAGGATCTAGTACAGCTTTAAAGGATTACAGGCTTGCTAGAAAGGAGCTCAGAAATGGACTGAGGAGAGTCAGGAAGGGGCACAAAAATGGCCGGTGAGAAGGAGTAGGAGAACCCAAAGGCATTTTACTTATATGTGAGGAATAAGAGAATGATTAGGGAGAAGGTAGGGCCGATCAGGGTTGCAGAAAGAACGTGTGCGTGGAGTCTGAGCAGATAAGGGAAGCCCTAAATGAGTTTTTTGCTTTAGTTTTCACTAAGGAAAGGGACCTTGTTGTGAATGAGAACTTTGAGGAGCTAGGAAATAGACTTGAACAGATCAAGACTGATGAAGTTGATGTGCTAGAAATTTTGGCAAACATTAAGATTGATAAGTCCCCAGGGCCAGACCAGATTTATCCTAGGTTGCTCCAGGAAGCGAGAAAGGATGTTGCTAAGCTGCTGGTGAAGATCTTTGCTTCCTCACTCTCCATGGGAGTTGGACCGGCGGATTGGAGGGAGGCGAATGTTGTTCCTCTTCAATAGGGGCAATAGGGAAATCCCTGGCAATTACAGGCAACTACTGGCAATCCCCGGTCAGTCAGTCTTACGTCTGTGGTCAGCAAGGTTTTAGAAAGAGTTCTGAGGGATAGGATTTATGACTATTTGGAAAGGCATAACGTGACTAAAGGCAGACAGCATGGCTTTGTGAAGGGCAGGTCAGGACTCACAAATCTTATTGAGTTCTTTGAGGAAGTAATGAGACAGGTCGATGAAGGTCGAGCAGTGGATGTGGTGTATATGGACTTCAGCAAGGCTTTGATAAGGTTCCCCACGATAGGCTCATTCATAAAGTCAGGAGGTATGGAATATATGGAGATTTGGCTGTCTGGATTCAGAATTGGTTGGCTGTTAGAAGGCAGAGAGTGGTTGTAGATGGAAAGTATTCTGCCTGGAAGTTAGTGGTGAGTGGTGTTCCGCAGGCTCTGTTCTTGGGCCTCTGCTCTTTATAGTTTTTATAAATGACTTGGATGAGTAGGTTGAGAAGTGGGTTAGTAAATTTGCCAATGACACAAATGTTGGAGGTACCGTTGATAGTATCGAGGGCTATTGCAATCTGCAGCGCGACATATACAGGATACAGAGCTGGGCTGAGAAATGGCAGATGGAGTTCAACCTGGATAAATACAAAGTGATGCCTTTTGGAAGGTTGAACTTGAATGCTGAGTACACGATTAAAGACAGGATTCTTGGCAGTGTGGAGGAAGAGCTGGATCTTGGTGCTCAAAAGTGCATCAATCCCTCAAAGTTGCCACCCAAATGGATAGGGTTGTTAAGAATGCATATGATGTTTTGGCTTTCTTTTACAGGGGATAGAGTCTAAGAGCCACGAGGTTTTGCTCCAGCTCTACAAAACCCTAATGAGACCACACTTGGAAACTTGTATCCAATTCTGGTTGCCCTATAAAAGGAAAGATACGGAGGCTTTGGAGAGGGTGTAAAGAAGGTTTACCAGGACGTTGCCTGGACTAGAGGGCTTGTCTTTCGAAGAGAGGTTGACTAAGCTTGGACTCCAAAGAGAGGTGACCTGATCGAGGTATACAAGGTAATGAGAGGCATGGATAGAGTCGATAGCCAGAGACCTTTCCCCAGGGCAAGATTGATTGGCATGAGGAGTCATAGTTTTAAGGTATTCGGAGGAAGGCATAAAGGAGACGTCAAAGGTAGGTTCTTTACACAGAGAGTTGTGAATGCATGGAATGTGTTGCCAACGGTAATGGTAAAAGCAGAGTCATTAGGGACATTTAAGCATCTGCTGGACATGCACATGGACAGCAGTGAATTGAGGGGTGTGTCGGTTAGGTTATTTTATTTTGGATTAGGAATAATCCTTAGCACAACATTGTGCGCCGAAGGGCCTGTTCTGTGCTGTACTTATCCATGTTCTATGATCTACATGTGTGTGCATGCAGGTGAGACAGATTGAGTATGAGCATGCGGGTGTGTATGTGTATTCATTCAAGATGCCAGCAGTGAACCCAATGAGCCCACCAACGAACCAGAACAGTCATCAAAGGGATTCGTAGAGGAACGACCAAAGAAGGAGTCAACCTGGACCCCAACGGAGGGCCGTTGCCCTGGGCTTGAGATATATGCTGAAACTGTCAGGAAATATATAAATGCCAGATTCATTAGCTGCACCCACAAGGTAAAGCAAAACATCATACGATCACAATACAACGCCGTCCATGCTCTCAAAACCAATCACAACATTGTCATCAAACCAGCAGATAAAGAAACCATCGTCATTCAGAATAGAACAAATTACTGCAAGGAAGTGTACCGACAACTGAACAACCAGGAACATTACAGGCAACTATCAGCCGATCCGACCAAACAGCACACCCGTGAACTAAAAATATTGACCAGGACTTTAGATTCAGTCCTTTGGAGTTCCCTATGTGACCTCATCCCATGTATTTCTCACCTAGGCAATTTCTACTGCCTTCTGAAGCTGCGCAAAGCCAACATACTAGGCTGTCCCATCGCATCAGGTAATGGGACCCTATGTAGGAACCTCTCTGGCTATGTCAAAGGCATCTTGAAACCCATTGTACAGCGGATCCCAGATTTGTCATGTCACTACAGATTTCTTACAGAAACTCAGCACCAGTCAAACCGGGAACATTCCTCGTCATAATGAAGGTTTCACCACATCACACCAGCATCCCCCACAATGAGGGCATCAGGGCAACAGCCTCAGTAGTTAATACCAACAACTGCCATTCTCCAAGCACTGTCCTACAACTCATCTGTTGCATCTTCAACCACAACGTTTTCAACTTTGACAACCAGTTCTTCATCCAGACACACTGAACAGCCATGAGGACCAAATTTGCATATTATAGAGTCATAGAGTCATAGAGATGTACGGCATGGAAATAGACCCTTCGGTCCAACCTGTCCATGCCGACCAGATATCCCAACGCATTCTAGTCCCACCTGCCAGCACCTGGCCCATATCCCTCCAAACCCTTCTTATTCATATACCCATTCAAATGCCTTTTAAATGTTGCAATTGTACCAGCCTCCACCATATCCTCTGGTAGCTCATTCCATACACGCATCACTCTGTGTGAAAAAGTTGCCCCTCAACTCTTTTATATCTTTCCCCTCTCACCCTAAACCTATGCCCTCTAGTTCTGGATTCCCCGACCCCAGGGAAAAGACTTGTCTATTGTTCCTATCCATGCCCCTCATAATTTTGTAAACCTCAATAAGGTCACCCCTCAGCCTCCGCGCTCCAGAGAAAACAGCCCCAGCCTGTTCAGCCTCGCCCTATAGCTCAAATCCTCCAACCCTGGCAACATCCTTGTAAATCTTTTCTGAACTCTTTCAAGTTTCACAACATCTTTCCGATAGGAAGGAGACCAGAATTGCATGCAATATTCCAATAGTGGCCTAACCAATGTCCTGTAATGCCGCAACATGACCTCCCAACTCCTGTACTCAATACTCTGACCAATAAAGGAAAGCATACCAAATGCCTTCTTCACTATCCTATCTACCTGCGCCTCCACTTTCAAGGAGCTATGAACCTGCACTTCAAGGTCTCTTTGTTTAGCAACACTCCCTAGGACCTTACCATTAAGTGTACAAGTTCTGCTAAGATTTGCTTTCCCAAAATGGAGCACCTCACATTTATCTGAATTAAACTCTATCTGCCACTTAGCCCATTGGCCCATCTGGTCAAGATCCTGTTGTAATCTGAGGTAACCCTCTTTGCTGTCCACTACACCTCCAATTTTGGTGTCATCTGCAAACTTACTAACTGTACCTCTTATGCTCGCATCCAAATCATTTATGTAAATGACAAAACGTAGAGGACCCAGCACCGATCCTTGTGGCACTCCACTGGTCACAGGCCTCCAGTCTGAAAAACAACCTTCCACCACCACCCTCTGTCTTCTACCTTTGAGCCAGTTCTGTATCCAAAAGGCTAGTTCTCCCTGTATTCCATGAGATCTAACCTTGCTAATCAGTCTCCCACGGGGAACCTTGTCGAACGCCTTACTGAAGTCCTCATAGATCACATCTATCACTCTGCCCTCATCAATCTTCTTTGTTACTTCTTCAAAAAACTCAATCAAGTTTGTGAGATATGACTTCCCATGCACAAAGCCATGTTGACTATCCCGAATCAGTCCTTGTCTTTCCAAATACATGTACATCCTGTCCCTCAGGATTCCCTCCAACAACTTGCCCACCACCGAGGTCTGGCTCACTGGTCTATAGTTCCTTGGCTTGTCTTTACCACCCTTCTTAAACAGTGGCACCACGTTTGCCAACCTCAAGTCTTCCGGCACCTCACCTGTGACTATCGATAATACAAATATCTCAGCAAGAGGCCCAGCAATCACTTGTCTAGCTTCCCACAGAGTTCTCGGGTACACCTGATCAGGTCCTGGGGATTTATCCACCTTTAACCGTTTCAAGATATCTAGCACTTCCTCCTCTCTAATTAGGACATTTCGCAAGATGTCACCATCTAGTTCCCTGCAGTCTATATCTTCCATATCCTTTTCCACAGTAAATACTGATGCAAAATATTCATTTAGTATCTCCCCAATTTTCTGTGGCTCTACACAAAGGCCGCCTTGCTGATCTTTGAGGGGCCCTATTCTCTCCCTAGTTACCCTTTTGTCCTTAATGTATTTGTAAAAACCCTTTGGATTCTCCTTAATTCTATTTGCCAATGTTATCTCATGTCCTCGTTTTGCCCTCCTGATTTCCCTCTTAAGTATACTCCTATTTCATTTATACTCTTCTAAGGATTCACTCGATCTATCCTGTCTATACCTGACATATTCTTCCTTCTTTTTCTTAACCAAATCCTCAATTTCTTTAGTCATCCAGCATTCCCTATACATACCAGCCTCCCCTTTCACCCTTACAGGAATATACTTTCTCTGGATTCTTGTTATCGCATTTCTCAAGACTTCCCATTTTCCAGCCGTCCCTTTACCTACGAACATCTGTTCCCTGGTGGGGTCTACCACAAAGCTTTTTCAAAAATAAACGTGTAGATATTCCAAAAATTTCCTTTCTTGAGATCCACTACCAACCTGATTTAACCAGTCCACCTGCATACTGACCAAAAACAGTACACAAAAGAGCAGGCTCTTCGGCCCACCAACACTGAGCCAATGCATGATGCCTTTCTAAACTAAAAACCTTTTGTCTCTGCAAAGTTCATAGCCCTCTATTCCCTTCCTCTCTCTATATATATTTGGCAAAGTGCCTCTTAAATGTTACCATTGTATCCACCTCTCCCACCTTCTAGCAGTGCATTCCAGCAGTTACCATCTTCTGCATAAATAACGTATCTCTTATTCTCCTTTCAACTTACTCCTGTTTCCCTCACAATTGACATTTATACTCTGGGAAAGAGACTCCAACTATCCACCTTATCCATGCCTGTCATAACTTTGTGCACTTGGTGTCATAGAGTCATACAGCAAAACATCACGGAAACAGGCCTTTTAACCCAAAATGGCCCATGCTGACCATGGTGCCTACTCAGCTAGGTCCAATTGCCCACATTTGATCCATATCCCTCTAAACCCTTCCCATCCATGTACCTATCCAAATATTTTTAAAATGTTGTTATTGCACCTACCTCAACAACTTTCTCTGGAGCCTATTCCATATACGCATCACTGTCTGCGTGAAGAAGTTGCCACTCAGGTCCTTCTTAAATCTTTCCCCTCTCACCTTAAACCTACACCCTCTAGTTTTCAGTTCCCCCATCCCTATCTGCATTCATCCTATCTATGCCCCTCATGATTTTATATATCTCAATAAGGTCAAGCGTCATTCTCTTACATTCCAAGGAATAAAGTCCTATCCTGGCCAACCTCTCCCTCCAACTCAGGCCTTCTAATCCTGGCAACATTCTCATAAATGATTTTTGAGAAGATGTGTCGCTCAGGTTGATGATAAGTATGTAAGTTAACTCGTTGACCTTGAAGGTTTGATTTCAGATGTTTCATCACCATACTAGGTAACATAATCAATGAGAGTCTCCAGTGAAGTGCTGGTGGTATATCCCGCCTCTTTATTAATAGGTCTTGGTTTCTTAAGTTGGGTGATGTCATTTCTGTTTTTTTTCAAGGGAAGGTAGATAGGATCTAAATCAATGTGTTTATTGGTGGAGTCCTGGTTAGAGTGCCATGCCTCTAAGAATTCTCATGCGTGTCTTTGCTTCACTTGTCCTAGGATGTCTGTGTTGTCCCAATCAAAGTAGTGTCCTTATTTATCTGTATGTATAGAAACTAGTGATAGTGGATCATGTCTTTTGGTGGCCAGTTGCTGTTCATGTGTCCTGGTGGCAAGTTTCCTACTAGTTTGTCTGATGTAGTGTTTTTTTTAACAGTTCTTGCATGGTATCTTGTAAATGCCATTAGTTTTGTTGGTAGTATCTAAATTTACAAAAGAGGAGGAGAACGACAACAGACTCCCATTCCCAGACATGACAGTTGAATGTACAGTTAATGGAGAGCTTCAAACTAGTGTCTACAAAAAATAACAAACACAGACCAAATACTTAACTTCAGAAGCAATCATCCTAACACCCACAAATAGAGCTGCTTCAAGACGTTATTTCAACGAGTGACATTACACTGCAGCATCCAAGAACTACAAAAAGCTGAAAAAAGATGTAATGTTTTCAAGAAAAATGGGTACCAATAAACACAATCCATCGATTCCTCAGAAACAAACCCAAACAAGCAGACACAACGCAACCAAAAACTATAGCCACATTACCTTACATCAAAAACATATTAGAAATGACTTCCAGACTACTCAGACCTCTTGGCATCATGGTAGCCCACAAACCTACCAACACATTTAATCAGCGATTAATGAACCTAAAGGATCCATTAGATACTTTAGTTTCTTTACAAGATACCATGCAAGAACTGTAAAAAACATGGTATCGGACAAACTAGTAGGAAACTTACCACCAGGATACTTGTCCACCAACTGGCCACCAAAAGACACGACTCACTATCACTATCCTCTCCAACAACTTGATTACCACTGATGTCAGGCTCAGTGACCTATAGTTTCCTGGCTTGTCTTTGCTACCTTTCTGAAACAATGGAACAACATTAACTATAAGCTTTTTCCCAGGGTGAAGGATTCAATAATGTGAGGTCACACTTTCAAGGTGAGAGGTGAAAAATTTAAGGGGGATACATGCGGAAAGTACATTACACAGAGAGTGGTGGGTGTCTGGAACGCATAACCAGCAAAGGTGGTAGAGGCAAGCATGGTAGATTTATTTAAGGTGCATGAGTAGGCAGGGAGCATAGGGATACAGATGCTTAGGAATTAGGCGCCAGGTTTAGACAGTAGATTTGGATTGGCTCAGGCTTGGAAGGCCGAAGGACCTGTTCCTGGGCTGTAAATGTTTTTTGTTCTTTGTTCTTTGTTTGTTCTCACCCTCCAGTCTTCCCTAACTTCACCAGTAGCTAAAGTTGAAGCAAAAATCTCTGCAATTTCTTCCCTAGTCTTCTACAATGTCCGAGCATGGACTTGATCAGGCCATTGGGATTTATCCACCTTAGTGCTCTTTCAGGCTGCAAACACCTCCTCTCTGGTAATGTGTGTGTGGTCTAAAACTTGTTTCCCTTATTTCCCTAGCATCCAAGACTCTCTCCTCAGTAAACACTGATAAGAAATATTAATTAAAAATCTCCTCATCTCCTGTGGCTCCACAGATAGACGGCCATGTTGATCTTTAACACGACCTATTCTTTCCCTCGTCACCCTTTTACTATTAATATATCTGTAGAACCTTTTGGGATTATATTTAACATTATCACAAGACCATAAAACCATAAAACCATAAGATATCTGCCAGATCCATCTCATACCCTCTTTTTTTCCCTTCTGATTTCCTTTTTAATTGTGCTCCTCCACTTTTTAATAGTCATCTAGGGATTCACTTGAGCCCAATAGTTTAAACTCAATGCATGTCTTCTTTCTCTTCCTGACCAGAGCCTCAATATTCCTCATCAGCCAGGCATGCCTCAACCTGCCAGCTTTTCCATTCACTCTAATAGGGACATACTGTCCCTGGACTCCTGATATCACACTGCTAAAAGTCTCCCATTTGCCAATCATTCCCTTTCCTCCAAACAGATTCACCCAATCAACCTCTGCTAGATCCTGCCTAATGGCCCCAAAATTAGCCCTACTCCAATTTAGTACCTTAACCTGATGACCTCTCCTATCTTTTTTCTATAACTGTTAAAACTAAGAGAGTTATGGTCACTGCACCCAAAGTGCTTTCCGATTGACACTTCAGTCACTTGCTTGACCTTGTTTCCTAAGAGGAGGTCCAATGTTAAGATTAGGTTAGATGAGACTCCCTACAGTATGGAATCAGACCCCTCAGTCCAACAAATCCACACTGACCCTCCGAAGAGTAACCCACCCAAACCCATTCCTCTACATTTACCCCTGTCAAATGTACCTAATATTATGGGCAATTTAGAATGGCCAATTCACCTGATCTGCACATCTTTTGGATTGTGGGAGGAAACCGGAGCACCCGAAGGAAACCACGTAGACACGGAGAATGTGCAAATTCCACACAGACAGTCGCCTAAGGTGGGAATCGAACCCGCGTTCCTGGTGCTGTGAGGCAGCAGTGCTGACCACAGAGCCACCATGCCACCCCAAAATGTTGCACCTTCCCGAGTAGGGCCCTCTACATATTGACTTAGGAAACTTTCTTGGACGCATTTGACAAATTCAACTAGATCCGGACCTTTTACACTCTGGGTGACCCAGTCAATACAGGGGAAATTAAAATCTCCAATCAATACTACTCTGTTAAGAGACAGGTATCTGCAATTTCTCTACACATCTGCTCCCCTAATACTCGCTGACTATTTGGTGATCTATAATACAGTCCCAACACAGTGACCATCCTTTCTTGTGTCTAAGTTCTAACCAGTTGGCCTCATTTGATGAGCCCTTAAGAATATCCTCTCTAAGCACTTGTTGTTATGTGCTCCTTTATCAAAAGGGTTACTCCCCCTCCTCGCTTACTTGTACTTCTATCATGCCTGTAGCTTTTGTATCTTGGAACACTGAGCTGCCAGTCCTGTCCTTCTCTCAGCCATGTTTCTGTTATGGTTATATTATCTCAGTCCCCTGAGACAATCCATGCTCTGAGCTCAGCTACCTTACCAGTCAGGCCTCATGCATCGAAATGAATGCATTTTAAACCCTCCCTTTACTGTGCCCCAGCTATCCTGAATAGTAAACTTGCTTTCGGTGGTTAATGCATTTTCCCCGACTTCTCAATGGCCCCTCTCTTATTCGGAGTCCCACCCTCCTGCCAAACTAGTTTAAACCCTTCTGGGTAACACTAGCAAATCTTCCCACAAGGATATTGGTCCCCCTCTGGTTCAAATACAACCTGTTCTTCTTGTACAGGTTACCTCTACCCCAGAAGAGATCCCAATGATCCAAAAACTGAAAACCCTGCCTCCTACACCAGCTCCTCAGCCATGCATTTATCTGGCCTCTCTTTCTATTTCTATCCTCACTGGCGCGTGACTCTGGGAGTAATTCGATGATCACTACACTTGAGGTCCTACTTTTTAACTTCTTACCTAACTCATTTAAATGCTAGAGCAGGCATGCTAATTCTGTTACTGCAGCCATATTTAGGCCAGTGGCAGGCACTATAGTGGCCATATTTATGCCACTCTGATCAGGGGCTACCTCAATACTAGCCTCCATTGGTCAGAGCATGAATTATAAAAATTGGCAAATCATGTTACAGCTGTATAGAACTTTAGCTTTGGAATATGGTATACAGTTCTGGTCACCACACTAACCAGAAGGATGTGGAAGCTTTGCGAGGGTACAGAAAGATTTATCAGAATGTTGACTGGTTTGGAGAGTATTAATTCTGAGGACAGATTGGACAAACTTGATTCGTTTTCACTTGACTGTTGAATAATAAGGGGCAATCTGGTAGAGCAGTTGTTAAGAGAGTGTGCCAGTGTTCGAGTGGAAGTGCTGAGGCCTTTGCTTGAGGAGGCTGTGCAGGCATACAGGTAAGAGCTCTTTAACTCTACATTCTTTCTGTCTAGACTGAAGGCAGTGGGGATGGCAGTTAGGGTCGTGACATGCTCCTCTTGGAGGATGTGGGAGATCAGTGAGACTTCCAGTGTCCCTGGTAGCCATCCTTGTGAGAAGTGCTTCTGGCTGCATCTCCTGACAGACCGCATTAGGGAACTGGAGCTGGAGCTGGATGCACTCAAGATCATGCAGGATGCAGAGAATATCATTGATAAGAGCTACAGTGAAGTGGTCACTCCTAAGGTGCAGGCTACAGGTAGCTGGGTGACCACCAGAAGAGGAAAGTGGAGGGAAGGCATCCAGTGTAGGGTTCCTCTATGACCATTCACCTCAATAACAGATACACTGATTTGGATACGGTTGAGGGGTGGGGGGATGACCTTTTAGGGGCTAGCAGCAGCAATCAGGTTACAGTGGCCACCTACATTCTCCTCCAATTCGACTTACATGTATTATAAACAATAGGGATCCCAGCACCAATCCTTACACAACACTAATGGTCATAGATCTGCAGTCAGAAAAACACCCTTCCAACTCTGTCTTCTAATACTAAGCCAGTTCTGTATCCACCTTACCAATCCACCCAAGACCCAATGTGACTTCAAGTTTCCATTATTATTTTAATAATTCCTTTCTTACATGCCTTTTCTATCAAAAGTGTGGTGCTCGAAAAGTACAGCAGGTCTGGTCAGCATCCTGCTGTGCTTTTCCAGCACCACACTCTCAAATCTGATCTCCAACATCTGCAGTCCTCACTTTTTCCTATGCCTTTTCTATCTCCTGATTTATTTTTTCCCACTTCTGCAATGTAAAAGAAACAAAAACAAGAGGGCATAGGTTTCAAATAATGTGCAAAAAAAACTTTTTCACACAGATAGAAATTTGAGGGTACATACGTGAGGATCAGTGGCCAGCACAACATCGTGGGGTGAAGGGCCTGTTCTGTGCTGTACTGTTCTATGTTCAATGTTCTTCTATAGTTGTTAATGTATGAAATGCACTGCCTGGAAATATAGTGTAGTATGTTCAATTGAGGCACTGAAAAGGGGATTGGATTTTTTTGGCTAGAAATGGTGTGTAGGAATATGGGGAACAGGGAGGAGATTGGCATGAGATAAGATAGTCAGACTAGATAATAGAGTCGGTGCAGGGATGGTGGGCCAATGGCCTCCTTCTGCACCATGATAACCCTGTGATTCTGTTATTTGTCAACCTTACCTGGTCTGGCTACCTACATGTGACTCCAGACCCACAGCAATATGGTTGACTCTCAACTGCCCTCTGAAATGGCCTCTCAGTTCAAGTATTTTTAGCGATGGCCAGAAGTGCTGGCCCAGCTGATGCCCACATCCCATCAATAAATTAAACAGCAAAATATGAAGACTATACTCCCTCACAACTGCTATATCGCCTTTGTTAGAAACTCTAATAATTTTTTGTATAATGCACTGTCCAATGCATGACTACTGTTGGAGAAAAATAAACTACTCTGACCAGTGTTTTTTGACCCTTGCTATTCTTAATTTCTATTCATACTAACTCTGCTTCCTGATTTTGAGAGACAATATCCTTTTCTGCTAATCTCCTAAATGAATCCTTAATTATCAGGCAACGCAACCTCTTTTTCTATTCTTTTTCAGTCATTTTTGAAATGTTGTGTACACTAAAATATTTGTTTCCCATCCTTGATCACTTTGTAGTTATATCTTTGTGACAGCAATTAGATTTAAACCGCATATGTCTCTTTTTGCCATTGGTTCATCTGTCTTATTACAGATTGCCTGTACATTCAGATAAAGCAATTTCAATTTTATTTTTCACAACTATCCTCTGCATGGATCAAACTCTCTGATGCACTACTGGAATTAAACTCTCTGCTGCTTCTGGTCCCATCAACTTGTATTAGCCACATTGATAGGCATCACTATTACCTCAACTTTTCTGTTTGGGTTTCTACACTGGATTAGTGGTGCTGGAAGAGCACAGCAGTTCAGGCAGCATCCAACGAGCAGCAAAATCGACGTTTCGGGCAAAAGCCCTTCATCAGGAATAAAGGCAGTGAGCCTGAAGCATGGAGAGATAAGCTAGAGGAGAGTGGGGGTGGGGAGAGAGTAGCATAGAGTACAATGGGGAGTGGGGGAGGAGATGAAGGTGATAGGTCAAGGAGGAGAGGGTGGAGTGGAAAAGGAGCTAGGCAGGTCGGACAAGTCCAGACAAGTCAAGGAGACAGTGCTGAACTGGAAGTTTGAAACCAGGATGAGGTGGGGGAAGGGGAAATGAGGAAGCTGTTGAAGTCCACATTGATGCCCTGGGTTTGAAGTGTTCTGAGGCGGAAGATGAGGCGTTCTTCCTCCAGGCGTCTGGTGGTGAGGGAGCAGCGGTGAAGGAGGCCCAGGTCCTCCATGTCCTCGGCAGAGTGGGAGGGGGAGTTGAAATGTTGGGCCACGGGGCGGTTTGGTTGATTGGTGCGGGTGTCTCGGAGATGTTCCCTGAAGCGCTCTGCTAGGAGGCGCCCAGTCTCCCCAATGTAGAGGAGACCACATCAGGAGCAACGGATACAATAAATGATATTAGTGGATGTGCAGGTAAAACTTTGATGGATGTGGAAGGCTCCTTTAGGGCCTTGGATAGAGGCGAGGGAGGAGGTGTGGGCACAGGTTTTACAGTTCCTGCGGTGGCAGGGGAAAGTGCCAGAATGGGAGGGTGGGTTGTAAGGGGGGTGTGGACCTGACCAGGTAGTCACGGAGGGAACGGTCTTTGCAGAAGGCGGAAAGGGGTGGGGAGGGAAATATATCCCTGGTGGTGGGGTCTTTTTGGAGGTGGCAGAAATGTCAGCAGATGATTTGGTTTATGCGAAGGTTTGTAGGGTTGAAGGTGAGCACCAGGGGCGTTCTGTCCTTGTTACGGTTGGAGGGGTGGGGTCTGAGGGCGGAGGTGCGGGACGTGGACAAGATGCGTTGGAGGGCATTTTAACCACGTGGGAAGGGAAATTGCGGTCTCTAAAGAAGGAGGCCATCTGGTGTGTTCTGTGGTGGAACTGGTCCTCCTGGGAGCAGATACGGCGGAGGCGGAGGAATTGGGAATACGGAATGTCATTTTTGCAAGAGATAGGGTGGGAAGAGGTGTAATCTAGGTAGCTGTGGGAGTCGGTGGGTTTGTAAAAAATGTCAGTGTCATGTCGGTCATCACTAATGGAGATGGAGAGGTCCAGGAAGGGGAGCGAGGTGTCCTGGGCCTCCTTCACCGCCGATCCCTCACCACCAGACGCCTGGAGGAAGAACGCCTCATCTTCTGCCTCGGAACACTTCAAACCCAGGGCATCAATGTGGACTTCAACAGCTTCCTCATTTCCCCTTCCCCCACCTCATCCTAGTTTCAAACTTCCAGTTCAGCACTGTCTCCTTGACTTGTCTGGACTTGTCCGACCTGCCTAGCTCCTTTTCCACTCCACCCTCTCCTCCTTGACCTATCACCTTCATCTCCTCCCCCACTCACCCAATGTACTCTATGCTACTCTCTCCCCACCCCCACTCTCCTCTAGCTTATCTCTCCATGCTTCAGGCTCACTGCCTTTATTCCTGATGAAGGGCTTTTGCCCGAAACGTCGATTTCGCTGCTCGTTGGATGCTGCCTGAACTGCTGTGCTCTACAAGTTATTGGTCATACCACAGTTAGAGTATTGTGTACAATTCTAAGCACTTTATTTAGGGATGGGTGTAGAAGTCCAGTAAAAAGTGCAAAGGAGATTTACTAGAATGATATGAAGAATGAGGAATTTTTGATTCGAGCAAAGATTAGAGAAATTAGGCTTCCCAAAGAATTAGTCTGGTTACTCTGCCTGGTTAATTTAAATCAAAGTTCTGATAATATAGAAATATCTGTCCATAAATCTGGTTTTATGAACATCAATCGATATGCCTGTGGGTAAGGAGGGTGTTTTTTATATGTTACTGTTGTTATAAAATGTTAAATTGCTGTCTCATGTACATTTGCTTGTTTTCAGTGAAGAATAAGGAATAGGGTGTAGGTTTGCTCGCTGAGCTGTAGGGTTGATATCCAGACGTTTCATTACCTAGCTAGGTAACATCATCAGTGGCGACTTCCAAGTGAAGCGAAGCTGTTGTCTCCTGCTTTCTATTTATATCTTTCTCCTGGATGGGATTCCTGGGGTTTGTGGTGATGTAATTTCCTGTTCGTTTTCTGAGGGGTTGATAGATGGCATCTAGATCTATGTGCTTGTTAATGGTGTTGTGGTTGGAGTGCCAGGCATCTAGGAATTCTCTAGCATGTCTTTGCTTGACCTGTCCCAGGGTAGATGTGTTGTCCCAGTCGAAATGGTGTTTTTTTTCATCCGTGTGTAGGGCTATGAGAGAGAGAGGGTCGTGTCTTTTTGTGGCTAGCTGGTGTTCATGAATCCTGGTGGCTAACTTTCTTCCTGTTTGTCCTACGTAGTGTTTGTGGCAGTCCTTGCATGGAATTTTGTCGATGACGTTGGTTTTGTCCATGGGTTGTACTGGATTTATGAACACCAGCTAGCCACAAAAAGATACGACCCCCTCTCCCTCATAGCCCTACACATGGATGAAAAAAAAACACCATTTCGACTGGGACAACACATCTATCCTGGGACAGGTCAAGCAAAGACATGCTAGAGAATTCCTAGATGCCTGGCACTCCAACCACAACACCATAAACAATGACATAGATCTAGATGCCATCTATCAACCCCTCAGAAAACGAACAGGAAATTACATCACCACAAACCCCAGGAATCCCATCCAGAAGAAAGATATAAATAGAAAGCAGGAGACAACAGCTTCGCTTCACTTGGAGGTCGCCACTGATGATGTTACCTAGCTAGGTAATGAAACGTCTGGATATCAACCCTACAGCTCAGCGAGCAAACCTACACCCTAAACCTCAACCTGAGCCACAAACTTTCACAAACCTTGCAAGAATAATGAATGTCTGGTGCTTATTTAAATTTCAACAAATTAAAATATGCACAATTATTTCACTACTTACTTGTGAATTCCTCTTGAACACTGGATGAAAAATCTCACAATTTAGGAAGGATAAGGAGGACGTGGCTTGATCTGCGCATTTAACATCTGCAAGCTGAGAAGAATTTAAAATGTGTAAAAAGGATTAGGTGCAAAAGTACACGAGGTCAAGTGATGAAACTCAGAATTCCAATTCAATTCTCTGATTTCAACATGATTGAATTACAATTTGCTTTGTAGACACAATGGTAACCCATATGGCACTATCAAAGACAAATACTTAAAGGGTCAATGCTGAAATGACCTATAGACATAACAGGAACTGACTGATCTTCACTCACTCCGAATTCTGATTCATTGTCCCTTCTAGAAAAGGAGAACATAAACACATGGGCAAGGAAGAGAACTTGATTCAATCTACCATAAATATCCTGGAGATTCCTGGATCTCAAACCTAACTGGACTAATCACACAGACTCTGTGATAAAAGCAAAGTACTGCAAATGCCAGAGACCTGAAATGGAAACAGAAAGTGTTGGAGAAACTTCGCAGGTCTGGCAGTTCCTATGGAGACAGAAACAGATGTAATGTTTCAAATCCAATAATATTCTTCTTTGGGGTTCTCTCGCTACAGATGCAGACAAACCTGCTGAGTTTCTCTAGCATTTGCTGCTTTTAAAACATAGCCACAGTCTGTATAAGTGCAGGTCATAGACCATAAAATCTGTGATGAGTAATTTACCTCCTGGCTCCCCATATCCTGTCTATCATCTACAAGGCACAGGTCAGGAGTGAGAGAAGAAATTTCCCACTTCCCTGGAGGAGTATAACTGGAACTGCACTCAAGAAATTCAAAACGATTTAGGTCAGAGGAGGTTTTGTCGCCTTGCTATGTGATATCACCAGTGGATCTTTAATAAGGCATTGGTGGTCTGTCCTATCTGGTATTTATATGTCGCTGCTTGTCAGTACTTCCGGTTGTATGTCAAAGTGGTTTGTATACAGGGTCCAGTTCAATGTGTCTAGTGATTCAGTTCCAGGTGGAGTGCCAGGTTTCAAGGATTTCTCTGGCATATCTCTATTTTGCCTGTGCTAGGATAGTTACATCATCCGAGTTCAAGTGATGACCATCATTGTCTGTGCGATTGGAAATGAGAGAGTGCTGATTGTGTCTGGCAGTGGCGAGCTGATGTTTGTGCACTCATATGGTAAATTTTCTTCTTGTTTGTCCTAGATAGTGTTTTAATAGCCTTTGCAGGGTATCTTGTAAATAAGATTCATCCTGTTGGATGTGGGTGTCGGGTCTTTAACTTTTGAGCAGCTGGTGGAAGATGTTTACTGGTGTGTGGACCACTAAGATTCCCAGCGGTCTGAGTAGTTGGGTAGTTATCTCTGATATGCCTTTGACATATTGTTACAACACGGGGTAAACCCTCCTGCTTATTTAAACCTGCAACACAGAAATGATTTAACCTGTGTTGTAATCTGTTAAAATTTGAGAGGCCAAGAACTATCCCAAAGGTCACTATTTAAAGTAAAAATTAACAACTTTATTTTTATTTAAGAGTCTAACATAGAATAATTAACTAACAACTATTTACAACTCCTTTCTCTAACTTATCTTTTACTTTCCCTTCTATAATACTGATCCAATAAAACCCCCAATTAAGATTTGCCAAAAAGATTCAAATTTCAAAACCAGCCAGATGTCATATCTTCTCCTTGTATCTTCCTCTGCCTTTTTTTTTTCTTTTTAGGAATTTTTGTTTCACAGTTCATTGATGGATAAAGGTATCTTTAAGTGCGCTATTCTGAGGGCAGTCTGGATATGTTGGTGGCTTGTCAGTTTTACTCTAATTGTTCAATTTTTTTTCAGTTTTATACCCCAAAGCATTGGATCATTTCATTGGTGTTAATATTGTCAAAATAGCAAATTCAAACTTGACTGGAGTTTGGTATTTTGGGGCATAATTTAAACTGATTGGCTGAATTTGAATTAGCTTTTTGTCTCTTAGTAACCCAAGTACTGCTAGCTGCAGGACCAAATGTTACACTGGAAATTCTCCAGCATTCTCTGTGTGCTTGCTAAGTCCTTCAACTCCCTTAAAGGTACAGTACTCCTTACACCTTCATAACACATATCGTATGGTCACTATCCTGTCTAGTTGTGTAGTGCTTTCTTCTTTGGGTTTGTCCAATAGGATGAACATTATCTACAGGATACCTGCAGTGTGAAAAATACCACATAGGATAAAGAAGAAAACTGACCATAGGAGTGCAGGAACATCAGCTCGCCACTGCCAGACACGACCAGCACTCTCTCACTTATAACCACATAGACAGCGAAGGACACAAAATCATCTGGGATGACGTAACCATCCCAGCAAAGGCAAAAGAAACACGTTAGAGAATTCCTTTAAGCCTGGCACTCCAACTGGAACTGAATCAATAGACACATTGAACTGGACCCTGTATACAAACTCAGATCCAGAACCGAAGGATCAACAAACAGAGACGTATAAATACCAGATGGGACAGACCACCAACAACTTATCAAAGACGCACTGTTGATGTCACCTAGTGAGGCAACAAAATATTTATAGAAAAACACACTGGCTTGGCGAACGAAGCCACGACTTCATCCGCAATTCGAGCTACAAATCTTTTCAAAAACTCTAAAAATATTGAAAACAGTTGCAGTCCCAGTACTTGTCCCTGTGGAACTTCACTAGTTACAGCTCATATACCTGTTGTCTTACAGAAACATAGAAAACCTGTGCCAATTTGATGAAATTTAACCCTGCACCAGTGAAGTTTCAGCGGTCTTAAGGGCTTGAGAGGCTCTGAAACCCAGAGGAATTCAATCAAAAGCAGCTAAACAAGGTAGAGGTCTGAGTAACCTGTCTGTGCCTTTGCTGACATCACTTTTGCTGTGCAAGTAAAAGCAATTTTCTAAGACTACATTTGTGGCTGTTTGATGAAATATCGGATTTTAAAATTTCCATTTTTATAAGGCCACACAAAATGTATTGCTTATTGCCACTTCCACATATTGCACATTCTTCAATCCTATGTACCAACTCATCCTTTCATTTGTTTCATGACGAAACCTATTGGGTAGCTATGCAATTAGTGGATACATTGCTTTGTGTAGAGAGGAGTTGTAGTTGTAGTAGCTTTTACACAAAAAGAATAACAAACTGAAAATCTGAGCAAAGAGTGTGTTCTGGATAGCAATGAACACCATTGGTCTGATGATAGGCATTCCTTCTACTCCTCTTCCTTTATGTTTTTGTCAGATGGTGCCATTAATTAACCTCTGTACGGGAGGCAATGGCCTACTGGCAGTTCTGCTGGGCAGTTAATTCAAAGATGAAAATGTGTTCCTGGAAAAGCGCAGCAGGTCAGGCAGCATCCAAGGAACAGGAGAATCGATGTTTCGGGCATGAGCCTTTCTTCAGGAATGAGGAAAGTGTGCCAAGCAGGCTAAGATAAAAGGTAGGGAGGAGGGACTTGGGGGAGGGGCAGTGGAAATGTGATAGGTGGAAGAAGGTTAAGGTGAAGGTGATAGGCCGGAGTGGGGGGCGGGGGCGGAGAGGTCAGGAAGAAGGTTGCAGGTTAGGAAGGTGGTGCTGAGTTCGAGGGTTGGGAGTGAGACAAGGTGGGGGGAGGGGAAATGAGGAACTGGAGAAATCTGAGTTCATCCCTTGTGGTTGGAGGGTTCCTAGGCAGAAGATGAGGCGCTCTTCCTCCAGCCGTTGTGTTGCTATGGTCTGGCGATGGAGGAGTCCAAGGACCTGCATGCCCTTGGTGGAATGGGAGGGGGAGTTGAAGTGTTGAGCCACGGGGTGGTTGGGTTGGTTGGTCCGGGTGTCTCAGAGGTGTTCTCTGAAACATTCTGCAAGTAGGCGGCCTGTCTCCCCAATATAGAGGAGGCCACATCGCGTGCAGCGGATGCAGTAAATGATGTGTGTAGAGGTGCAGGTGAATTTGTGGTGGATATAGAAGGATCCCTTGGGGCCTTCGAGGGAAGTAAAGGGGGAGGTCTGGGCACAAGTTTTGCATTTCTTGCAGTTGCAAGGGATGGTGCTGGGAGTGGAAGTTGGGTTGGTGGGGGGGTGTAGACCTGATGAGGGAGTCATGGAGGGAGTGGTCTTTTCGGAACACTGATAGGGGAGGAGAGGGAAATATATCCCTGGTGGTGGGGTCCGTTTGGAGGTGGCGGAAATGACAACAGATGATATGATGTATATGGAAGTTGGTGGGGTGGTAGGTGAGGACCAGTGGGGTTCTGTCCTGGTGGCGATTGGAGGGATGGGGCTCAAGGGAGGAGGAGCGGGAAGTGGAGGAGATGCGGTGGAGAGCATCGTTGACCACGTCTGGGGGGAAATTGCGGTCTTTGAAGAAAGAGGCCATCTGGGTTGTTCGGTATTGGAACTGGTCCTCCTGGGAGCAGATGCGGCGGAGACGAAGGAATTCAGAGACCCAGGTAATGTTCTGGGAACCCGGGTTCGAAACCCACCATGGCAGATTTGAATTCACCATGGGATTTGAAATGAATAAAATAAATCTGGAATTAAGAGTCGACAAATCCATTATCAACTTTTGGGAAAACTACTGGGTTCCCTAACGGCCTTTAGGGAAGGAAACTACCATCGTTACCTGATAACATTAGATTAGATTAGATTCCTTACAGCGTGGAAACAGGCCATTTGGCCCAACAAGTCCACACCGACCCTCCGAAGAGTAACCCATCCAGATCCATTTCCCTCTGACTAATGCACCTAACACTATGGGCAATTTAGCATGGCCAATTCACCTGATGTGCACATCTGTGGACTGTGGGAGGAAACTGGAGCACCCGGAGGAAACCCACGCAGACACGGGGAGAATGTGCAAACTCCTCATAGACAGTCACCCGAGGCTGGAATCAAGTCCAAGGCCCCGGTGCTGTGAGGCAGCAGTGCTAATCACCGTGTAGCCCCTAACCCTATGCATTATGTGAAACCAGTTATTCATTGTGTAACAGTAGATGGCTTAATCCTGAATCAGGATCTGAATTCAATGTGTTTTGTGGGCTGTGTAGTGGGGCTGGTTTTGTTTTTACATTGAAATTGTACAACATTATGTCCTTTTTAAAATTATCAAACTTATAACCTTAAAACTAATTGATTCAGTCCCTTGAGACCCTGATTTGTTTGAAATTCTGCATTGCCGGTTTAAAAAATACACTTGGGTCAGAAGTCATGCTTTCGCCAGATGAGAGTATTGTATTAAAATATCTTTGCTGCTGTGTTCACAAAAAAGAAGAGTGCATTTTGAATTTGATGTTTTGTTAAGATTTTAGAGAATATTAGAACTTGAAACTGAGCTGTTTCAGTTCTTTTAATTATTGTTAAGACTTCATTGGCCCCTTTCATATTGCAAATTCAAAAGAATGTTGATCTCTACCAAAGTTGCTACTGTAATTCCAAATTTTTTATTTGGGAAGTTTCATTTACATATTTTAAAATATTCAGCATTTGTATCCCATGAATATTTGAGATTTAAATCTGAACTGAAACTGCCTTCCAATTGCTAAAGCATAGGAAACATTTTGTTGTTTTCTTGCTGTTCCAGACTTTTGAAATACTTTTCGTGAGTGCTTTCACATTAACCAAATATCAATTTGTTAAAAGAAAATAATTTTTCAATAACTTGAATGAGGTACCCGAGTGTTTGATTTTAGGACCACTGAATGTTGTTTATACTTGACTGAATTGCTTAGCCAGTACAATTTACAAGCTTATGCTTTGTATAAAATTTGACAATGTCGTAAATAAGTGAACTGAGTAATAGACTTCAAGAATTCAAAGAATGTTGAAATAGACAGACACAATTTAGTGTAGGTAAATGTGTGACTGTCTTCATACTGATAACCACTCTGGGAAGGAAGGAATGAGAGAGGAAATCCAAAGATATTTTCAGCAGCCAGCATCTTCTCTTGAGTTTCTCCATTCACAGGTAAAGCATGCCTTCGGACCACCGCCCGCCTCTCCACAACCTGATTCAACAGATTCAATCAGCTCCCCAGTGATGAGGATGAAAAGTGAAGCAACTAACAACAGTAAAGAGGAGGTCGGTATGCTTTTTATCAGTGGCCTTCCTATGGATAGTAGAGACAACCCTGCTAATTATAGACCAGTGAGCCTTACTTCGTTTGTGGGTGGAGTTTTGGAAAAAGCTATAAGAGATAGGATTTGTAATTATTTAGAAAGGAATATGTTGATTAGGGATAGTCAACATGGTTTTGTGAAGGGTAGATTGTGCCTCACAAACCTTATTGAGTTATTTGAGATAGTGACGAAACAGGTGGATGAGGATAAAGCGGTTGATGTGTGTACATGGATTTCAGTAAGGTGTTTGATAAGGTTCCCCAGAGTAGGCTATTGCACAAAATATGGAGGCATGGGATTGAGGGTAATTTAGTGGTTTGGATCAGAAATTGGCTAGCTGAAAGAAGACAGATGGTAGTGGTTGATGAGAAATATTCATCCTGGAGTTCAGTTACTAGTGGTGTACTAATGGTGTTTTGGGGTCACTGCTGTTTGTCATTTTTATAAATGACCTGGTAGAGGATGTAGTGGACTTGTCAACTTTAAGGGCGTTTAAATGGTCATTAGATAAACATAGGGATGAAAATGAAATAGTGTAGAACAAATGGGCTTCAGATTGGTTAGGGTTAGGGTTAGGGTTAGGCAGATTGGTTCCACAGGTCAGTGCAACATCAAGGGCCGAAGGGCGTGTACTGTGCTGTAATGATCTATGTTTCAGCTGCCATTTCAATATCAGAATTTCAACTCACCTGAGGTTTTGAGATCCCCTTAAAGAAAAGACTTTTTGGATAGGACAGGTCCATGGTGGTGAGATATGAATCTTCTCCAATATTGGACAGAAGAATGTTTAAACTCACTTCTTTTGTCTTACCAACAATCCATGTAAAGTTTCTGAAAACAGAGTTCCAGTTTGCATCAGTAAAACAAGACCAACTGTGAATATCTATATGACATTTATGTGATTCTATTGTCTGACAGTTACGTGCGGCTCTTTCACAATTCCACTACATTTTGAGTATTGCATTGCCTCCCCCATAAGCAGGCTACATGAGCAGATCAGAAGTTCGGAAAACTGTGGTGAGTAACTCATGTCCTGACTACCTAAACCATACCTATCAGCTAGAAAGCACATCAGGAGTTTGATGCAATACTCCCCACTTACCGGAATGGGTGCAGTCCAACTGTCCAGAAGCTTGACACCGTCCCAGGACATAACAGCCCACTTGATTGGCATCTCATCCATAAACATTCACTCCCTTCACCTCTGATGCTCTATTTCAGCAGTATATACAATTACATATTGCACTGCAGAAATTCACTAAAGTGAAGAAATTACTTCCCTCAGAAGGTTGTGAGTCAGTGCAGAGTGCAGAGGAGGCAGAACCAATCAAGATTCAAGAAAGAAACAGATGTTTCAAATGAAAAGTAGGATAAAGGGCTATAGGAGTAGGCAGGAAATTGGAGTTGATACCAGGAATAAGATCAGCCATGATCATATCAAATGGCAGAGCAGGCTTGAAGTCCTGAATTGCCCACTTCCACTCCTAATTCCTCTATCTCTATGATCCTTAGACAGCACGTTCTAAATACATGATCACTTCCATCTTGAAGGACAAGAGCAGCAAATACATGAGAACACCATCATCTGCAAGCTCCCCTCCAAGCCAATCATCATCCTGACTTGGAAATATATCACTGTTCCTTCATTGTCACTGGATCTAAATCCTGGACCCCCCTCCCTATCGATATTGTGGGTCAATCCAAAGCACGTGGACTACAGCAGTTCATGAAGGCAGCTCACCATCACCTTCTCAAAGGCAAGTAGGGACACGCAATAAATGCTAGCTAGCCAGTGACCATGTCCCACAAACAAATAAAGCGAAAACACAAGTGGCAAGGATGACACAAAGAATCTACACAGGAATATAGATAGGTGAGGGAAGTGGCAAAATATAATATGTGAAAGCGTAAGGCAATGCATTTTAGCATTAAGAGTATTGAGATAAATATTATTCAAATGGATAAAGACTGCAGAAAAAATATGAAACAGAGGAATTTGGGAGCCCTCCTCAATGAATCACAGAAAGCTAGCATCCAAGTTCCACGGGTAATAGTGAAAATGGAATGTTGGACTTTGTTTCAATGGAGTATAAAAGCCGAGAAGTTTTGTTAAATCTGTGCAAGACTGTAGGCAGACCAAAGCTGGAATAGCGTGAATGATTTTGGTTTCTTAACCAAGGAAAGATTTAAAGCTCTGCTATTCAAGGACAACATCAGGGCAGTGCTGAGGGATGATACAGGTTCCATGGAGAATAAGGTTGAATCCATTTGGGTGGAAATTAGAAAAAGTCACTGATAGGCATTGTCTATAGGCCACCAAATAATAACATCACATTGCGGCAGAAAATAAACAAAGTAATAACTAATGCCAGGAAAAAATGGTATGGCAATTATCATGGGGGCTTTTAATCTACATGTTGGTTGGCCTAATCAGCTCAGTCAGGGTAGCCTTGAGGAGGAGTTTGTTGAGTGTATCCATGATATTTTTCTTGAACAGTATGTAATGGAACAGGTGAGGGAACAAGCTATTCCAGATTTGGTCCTATGTAATGAGACAGGAATAATTAATTACCTCATAGTTTGGGGTCCTTTTTGGTAGGAGCAATCACATTATGGTTGCATTTAAAATACAGATGGAGAGTGAGAAGATAAAATCTAATACCAGGGCTCTGTGCTTAAAAAGGGAGACTACAAAAGAAAGAGGGAGGACTTGGCTAAAGTAGATTGGAAAAGAAGATTGGACAGTTGTTGAGCACTGGAGGACTTTCAAAGCAATTTTCAAAGAGCTCACCAAATGTATATTCTAGTGAAAAGGAAGGACTAAGAAAAGGGGTGATCTGCATGTGTCTAGGGAAATAAGGGAGGCAATCAAATTGAAAGCGAAGACATACAAAGTGGCCAAAACCATCATGAAACAAGAAGATTGGGAAAACTTTCAAGGTCAACGGAAAGCCACAAAAAGAGCTATAAAGAAAAATAAGAGAGATTATGAGAAAAAAATTAGCACAGAATACAAAGACAGACAGCAAAAGCTTCTATACATATATAAAATCAAAAAGAGTGTTGAAAGTAAACATTGGTCCTTTAGAGATGAGAAGGGACATTTAAGTATGGGATATGATGAAATGGCCGAGGATTGAACAGATATTTTGTATTGGTCTTCACAGTGGAAGACACTAATAGCATGCCTGTAATTGACAAAGAGACGAAAGTAGTGAGGACCTGGAAACAATCATTATTATGGAAGTAGTAGTTCTGGATGTAGGTTTGCTCGCTGAACTGGATGGTTCATTTTCAGATGTTTTGTCACCATACTAGGTAACATTTTCAGTCAGCCTCTGGACAAAGCACTCCTGGTGATTCCTGCTTTCTATTTATATGTTTGGGTTTCTTTGGGTTGGTGATGTCATTTCCTGTGGTGATGTATGTTCCTATAGTGATGTCATTTCCAGCTGCGATGTCATTTCCGGTTCTTTTTCTCAGGAGGTGGTAAATGGGGTCCAAGTCAATGTGTTTGTTGATAGAGTTCCAGTTGGAATGCCATGCTTCCTGGAATTCTCATGTGTGTCTCTGTTTGGCTTGTCCTAAGATGGATGTGTTGTCCCAGTCGAAGTGGTGTCCTTCCTTATCTGTATGTAAGGAAACTAGTGACAGAGGGTCACGTCGTTTTGTGGCTAGTTGATGTTCATGTATCTTAGTGGCTAGTTTTCTGCCTGTTTGTCCACTATAATGTTTGTTACAGTTCTTGCAAGGTATTTTGTAAATGACATTAGTTTTGCTTGTTGTCTCTACAGGGTCTTTCAAGTTCATGAGCTGCAGTTTTAGCGTGTTGGTGGGTTTGTGGGCCACCATGATGCCAAGGGGTCTGAGTAGTCTGGCAGTCATTTCCGAGATATCTTTAATGTAGGGGAGAGTGGCTAGGGTTTCTGGACGTGTTTTGTCTGCTTGGTTGGTTTTGTTCCTGAGAAACTGGTGGACTATGTTCATTGGGTACCCATTCTTTTTGAATACATGGGATAGGTGATTTTCCTCTGCTCTGCGTAGTTCCTCTGTGCTACAGTGTGTGGTGGCTCATTGAAATAATGTTCTGATGCAACTTCATTTGTGGATGTTGGGATGATTGCTTCTGTAGTTCAAATCTACCTCGAGAACCTCAACCTGAGCTACAAATCTTCTCAAAACTTGGAAGTAGTAGTGTTGGGCAAACTAATGGAATTAAGGACAGACAAGTCTCCTGGCCCTGATGGAATGCATCCTAGGGTACTAAAAGAGATGACGGGAGGAATAGCAAGTGCACTGGTGGTAATTTTCCAAAACTCACTGGACTCTGGGGCAGTCCCAGCAGATTGGAAAACAGCAAATGTGATACCACTGTTTATAAAGGGAGGTAGACAAAAGATGAGGAATTATAGACCGGTTAGCTTAACATCTGTAGTGGGGAAGATGCTGGAATGTATTATCAAGGAAGATTTAGCAAGGCATCTCAATAGAAATTGTCCTGTTGGACAGACACAGCATGGGTTCATGAAGGGCAGATCATGCTTAACAAATCTTTTTGAAATTCTATGAAGGCATTACGGGCAGGGTGGACACTGTGACCCAGTGGATGTGGTGTGCCTAGTTCCAAAAGGCCTTCAACAAGATGCACACACGAGGCTGCTACATTACAGGTAAAGTATTAGCATGGAAAGAGGATTAGTTGACTAACAGGAAGCAAAGAGTAAGGATAAATGAGTACTATTCTGGCTAGTGGTGTGCCTCAGGGATTGGTGTGGGGACTGCAATTATTCACAATTTATATAGATGATTTAAAGTTGGGGACCACATGTTTGCAGATGACACTAAGATGAGGGCAGAACAAAGTGTGCAGAGGACTGAAACTTTGCAGAGGAACATAGATACTTTTAGTGAGTGGGCAAAGGTCTGGTAGATGAAATACAATGTTAATAAATATGAAGTCATTCATTTTGGGAGGAGTAACAGTAAAAAGGATTATTACTTGAATGGTAATACTTGCAGCATACAGCTATGCAGAGGAACCTGGGTGTCCTTGTGCATGAATCACAGAAGGTTGGTCTGCAGTTGCAGCAGGTAATTAGGAAGGCAAATGGAATATTGTCCTTCATTGCTAAAAGGATTGAGTTTAAAAGCAGGGAGGTTATGGTGTGGCTGTACTGGGTGCTGGTGAAGCCACACCTGGGGGAGAACTATATGCAGTTTTGGTCTCCTTACTTGACAAAGGATGTACTGGCACTGGAGGGAGTGCAGAGGAGGTCGATTCTGGAGTTGAGGGAGTTGGCTTATGAGGAGAGACTGAGTAGACTGGGACTATATTCTTTGGAATTCAGAAGAATGGGAGGGATCTTACAGAAACATATAAAATTATGAAGGGAATAGACAAGATAGAAGTAGAGAGGATGTTTCCAATGGCAGGTGAAACTAGGACAAGAGGGCATAGCCTCAAAATTAGAGGGAGCAGATTTAGGACTGAATTGAGAAGGAACATCTTTACACACAGGGTTGTTAATCTATGGAATTCCTTGCCCAGTGAAGTAGCTGACACTACTTTAATACACATTTTTAAAGCTAAGGTAGATATTTTTTGGAGAACAAAGGAATTAAGGGATATGTTGAGAGTGTGGGTAAGTAGATCTGAGTCCACGTAAAGATCAGCCATGATCTTATTGAATCATACAGCAGGCTTGAAGGGCCAGACAGCCTACTCCTGCTCTTAGTTTTTATGTTCTAATAGCACTGAAGACCGTCCAGAGATGGTTCAATAGGCTGATATCAGGTTTAGAGGAACTGTCTTCTTTGGAGACATTGAGTCGATTGGGCTTGTGAGAGACAAACTTATTAAAACATACACAATCCTTAGTGGACTTTAGTCAAAATTGGAAAGGTTGTTTCTCCTTGTGGGAGAATCTAGGATCAGAGGTTACAATCTCAGAATAGGGGTTCAAACCTTTAAGACAGTAGTGAGGAGGAACTTCCTTTCTCAGGAGGCAGTAAACCTGTGGTATTCTTTTCCTCAGAGGGCCGTCGAGACTGAGTCATTAAGATTTTGATGGCTAAGAAACACAGATTTTTAATCAGTAAAGGAATCAAGGAGGGCAGGGAATTGCCGGAAAAGTAGAGTTGAGGATTATCAGATCAGCCAGGATGTCACTGAATGGCAGATGGGCTGAATGGCTTAATCTTGCTTCTTTGTCTTATGGTCTAATTCATCCAGTTATCCGGTTCTAAAACCTGCTTTGAAAATCCATACCCTAATTTTAATTTATTACCCTTGTAATTTGAACCCTTCACCATGAACCTATAGCTATTCTGTTCCTAATGCATAATAATGATCCCCTGCTATTTAAACAAGTATAGATCTTATCAGCTTATTCACACAAGCACCATTATATAAAGAACTAACTACTTACTCTGGCAGTTTGGATTCCAATTTTAGATTTGCTTTACATATATTGTCAGATCCACAGTCCTTCTGAAATTTGAGCTGAAAGAGAAAGCAAAGTCTAGATGTAAACATTTCTCACACCGAATTCAGTGTTCTCCAAGTTGTGGAGTTTTTTTGAGAATACGAATAATCAAATTGATAAAGGTGAGACAATAGACATAGTATACATGGATAAGCACATAGGATAGTAAGGAATGTAATGGCATAGATTAAGGATTGGTTAACACGTAGAAAACAAAAGGAAGGAATAAATGGACCATTCTCATGTTGGCAGGCTGTGAATAGTAGGGAACTGCTAGGATCAGTACTCAGGTCAAAGCTGTTCAAAATATATATCAATGATTTGGACATGGGGAATGAATATAATATTTCTGAATTTATAGATGTAAAGCTAAGCAGAAACGTGACTTGTAAGGAAGGTGTAAAACAACTCCAATAGGATACAAATAAGATTAGTAAATAGATAATTCCATGTAATATAATCCGGAATTATGTGAGGTTGTCCACTTTAGTAGGAGGAACAGTTGTATAAAGTACTTCTTAAAGGGTAAGAAGTTGGTAAGTGTAGACGTACAAAGGGACTTGGATATTCTGGCTGATCAGTCACGAAGATTAGCTTTAATAGAATTCGGCCTTTAATACCAGAAGATTTGAGAATAGGAGTAGTGTGGTCTTCCTTCAGTTGTATCAAAGCTTGGTTACACTGTATCTGAAGTATTTAGTGCAGTTTTGATTTCATTATTTTAGAATGGCTGAATGGCCGATTCTCTGTTCCTTATATAATCATAGAATTACCTTAGTAACTTCCACCTGCTCCATACATGTGTCATAGTACAGCTAAACAGGTTGGATTAAAAATATGTAGCATTATCTAGGGAGAGTTGATGGCCCAGTAGTATTATTGCTGGACTAGTATTATTAATCCAGAAGGGAGACAGTGAGACTGTAGATGCTGGAGATCAGAGTCAAGAGTGTGGTGCTGACTTACGCTCGAAATGTCAATCTCCTGCTCCTCGGACGCTGCCTGACCAGCTGTGCTTTTCCAGCACCACACTCTCAAATATTAATCCAGAAACTCAGCTAATGTTGTGGGGACCCGGGTCCAAATTCCACCATAGCAGATGAAGAATTTAAATTCAATTTTTAAAACATCTGGAATTAAGAGTCTCCTGATGACCGTGAAACCATTGTTGATTGTGGGAAAAGCCCATCTGGCTCACAACTGTGGCAATTTGATCATCTTCACTTGGTCTGACCTACAGGTGACTCCAGAGTCACAGCAATGTGGTTGACTCTCAACCGGTCTCTGAAATGACCTAGTAAGCTATTCAGTTGTATCAATCACTCCAAAGTGAATTTGTGGTGGATATGGAAGGATCCCTTGGGGCCTTGGAGGGAAGTAAATAGGGAGGTGTGGGCGCAAGTTTTGCATTTCTTGCAGTTGTACGGAAAAGTGCCGGGAGTGGAGGTTGGGTTAGTGGGGGGTGTGGACCTGATGAGGGAGTCACAGAGGGAGTGGTCTTTTCGGAACACTGATAGGGGAGGGGAGGGAAATATATCCCTGGTGGTGGGGTCCGTTTGGAGGTGGCGGAAATGACGACGGATGATACTATGTATATGGAGGTTGGTGGGGTGGTAGGTGAGGACCAGTGGGGTTCTGTCCTGGTGGCGATTGGAGGGGCAGGGCTCAAGGGTGGAGGAGCTTCAACTAAGGGAACAGCTCTTTCTATCCACTCTGTCCATGCCTCTCATGATTTTATAAGCCTCTCTCAGGTTCCTTCTTGCCCATCTCTGCTATGAACACAGAATGATAAAGTTGGCAGCTTCAAGAAATCTTCAACAACTACCAGGATTTCTCTGTAATGTCACACTTCACATGTATATCAGTATTTGAACCCAGCCAACACAAAGGACAAGTGGACTAGATGTCTACCTTAGTCAGTTCTGAACAAGGGGAATCACTGAAATACCTTACGATTTAAGTCATACCAATGAAATGTGACTTTCAGTCACGAAGCACAATAAGATTTGGGTTAAGATGTTAAAACGCACCTTGTGAGCCGAGTAGCTAGGCCTGAATCTCTCATAGGAATGAAACTGCTGATTTGTTAAAATCAGCTGTAATTATACAGTTTTGATATCTTTCCTCAGTCTACTACCCACAACCTCCATCATCTAGGAGGACAAAGGCCACAGACACATGGGAACAACTTCACATATAAGTTTCTTTCCAAACCACACACTATTTTGATTTGGAGCTATACCACCATTCCTTCAGTGACATTATATCCTAGAAGCATAGTTATATAATTCTAATCTTCAAATTGTGTGAATCAATGCTGGTACCTCTGATTTTAAATAATTAGTAACTTCTTTCCTTCCCTTACTCTTCCTTTCTTCCTTGAACGTATGTATATCGATGTGTCATGAACCATTCTCTGGTTTAGGGGAAAGAGACCAATGACTATTTTTAAAAGTGAAAACAAAATAAAAAGAACTTAAAACCAACTCTTATGAAAATAAGAGTACAGTAAAACTAATTCAGTTCACTTCTTGCTTTATCTATGACAGTCTATAATTATAAGAATAAAAGAAAGCAATCTGCTAAAATTGTAAGTAATAATCTCTGCCTTAATATGTATCCAGAGATTTACTTTAAACATTATAATTAATTAGGTTTACAAGTTTGTCATTATTACCTCAACACATGATGACAGGTTGGAAAAATGATCAAGAATTGGTAAGGGTAGTCCAAGCTTCTTTTCAGTATTATTCAGTGTATAATTCACTTCTACAATAATTGCAGAGACACAATCCATTGTGCAATGCTGAAATTAAAGAAAGGTATTTGTTAATCGAGTATTAATCCATTTTAGGGACATTCTATTTCATAGCAGAAGTCAAATGATGCAATGTAAAATATTTCCCTTTGAAATTACCACATTTAGTTTATTTGCACAGGTCCCTTTAATTTTCTTTTAATTCAATAGATGTCACAGATCATAGAAAGATTATCAAATCTCTATTGTGCATTAGGAGGCCATTTAGCCCACCGAGTCTGCACTAATCCTCTGAAGAGAATCCCACCCAGATACAGCCTCCCTCTTAACCCCGCATTTACCATTGGTAGCCCACCCAGCCTGCACATCCCTGGACACTATGGAGCAACTAAGTATGGCCAATTCACGTATACTGTATATCTTTGGACTTTGGAAGGAGACTAGAGTACCCGGAAGAAATTGATGCAGACACGGGGAGAACATGTAAACTCCACACAGACACAGTCACCTGAGAAAGGAATTAAATCTGGGCACCTGGTGCTGTGAGACAGCAGTGCTAACCACTGAGCCACCGTGCCACCCTCAAAATTTAAATTCCATTAGCCCCCCTGGTGGGATTATAAGCAGAGGCTGAAAAGTCTAACATTTAATATCCATCCAGAACTGCCCTCTAAAAGGTGCTGATGAGCTGCCTTCTTGAACTGTTAAAGTCTTTGGGATGGAAGTAGAGATTTCTAGGATTTAGACCCAGCAGCACTGAAGAAAAAGTAGTATAGCTCCCAATCAAAATAGTTGTGTGGCTTGGTGTTCGAATGTGTCCGTGGCCTTCGTCCTCCTAGGTGGTAAATGTTATGGGCTTGTAAGTTGCTTTCGAAAGAGGTTTAATGAACTGTTGCAGGGCCTCTTGTAGAAGGTTCACACTGCTGCCACTGAATTTTGGTGATAGAGAGAGAGAGTATTGAAGGTGGAGAATGGGGAAATCAATTATGCTAGTTTTATTTATGTTATCATTCCTTTTTGATTTTGTAGCAATTTTGTACGACTGAGAATTGAGTGGTTTGCTAAGTAATTTATGGGGAAATTTCGAACTTGCTGTTTGACCTGATGCTATGAGACTACACAGTGTCTGCAATCGAATTCCTTCCCGACTATATAGCATTATGCCACCACTTCTAATAGCTACGTTACTGGAAGTGATACAATGTCACATGAAATAGCAGTCACCTCGGCTAGTTAAGCCTGTAATGGGCAGATCATGTAGCAAAATTAAAAATACGTGCCCATGTGTTTAACCTCTGTGCTTTCCCTCAGCTTTGTTTGTATTAATTTAAAATAAAATACAAACAGTGATTCATTTCAGCAGTGCCATATCCTGAAGACATAATGAAAGATTCTGAATTGTTATTTTAAAAAATATTATACTTTCTAAAAGTTTTTTTTAGAATAGACAATTGTTCAACTTAATATGCTTACTAACTACAAATATGCTTTCCAGAGTCAAAGGCATGAATCAATCTCCCTGAATTTCACAATTTTAAATTATGTAGACATACTAGTCAAACCTACACAAAAGAACTTTAGACCATGCATATCCACAGCTGTGTTGGATTTGGGAGAAAGCCATTGAAATGCATTATACTTGAGATGGTACTAATGACCTCACAGTATTTGCTACAACACACAGTGGCTTTTGATGAGGAATAGCAAAATTATCTCATCAGCAGAACAAGCTGATCCAGGAAATCCAGTCACGTGAAAAAAATCTATACTTTTGGAATTGCTTTAATTAGACCACTTTGATTTTTTTCTTAAACTATTTTTTATATCAGACAGACAACAAAAAACAGACATAGCGACATTGTCCCTCTAGCCTTGATCTCTATTTCATCTGAAAAGTAAACAGTGTAAAAGAATCATATTTTTGTGCCTTGAACTGCATCCATATGTATCTAATCTGCTACAAAGTAGTCTTGTGAGTTCTTGTAGTCTGGCCAACTACAAGAACTCACTAAACACTGACTTAGAGGACACCGATTCATTTGATTTTAAGTCATTTGGAATTGTAAATTCTTTCCTTTACCACTGATCATCTTTTGTTTCTTCTTTGCTGATGCTGTATCTACCAATGTGTCATGACTGCCATCACCCTAGGTTTCTGAATGCATCAATAAACCTTACTTTGTTTTAACCCTATAGAATCTGCTGTGTGTCACTTTTGAATTAGATTTCATAAACAGGTAGTTTGCAGAAACATACCACTGCCTATTTAAAAAAGGAAAAGAAATAAAATAAGACATATATTTTAAAATTCACATTTATTACAGCAAGATGAGGAGGACCATAAGATAATTAAATTCACCTTGCTCTTGTCCATGACAGTAGGAAGAATGAACTCAGTCATAAAAAAAAGATACTGTTCTAAAGAGTTGTAGGATCAGAGGATCTCAGGTATATGTGCACAAATCATTGAAGTTATTAGGGCTGGTAGAGAAACCTGTCCTGAATCACACAGGTTACTGAAGTGCAGGAAGTATAAAAGCATTGAAGTTATGGTAAACCTAAATAAAACGCTGGTTCAGCCTCAGCTAGAGTACTGTGTCCAATTCTGGACATCACACTTTAGAAAAGGTGTGAAGGTATTGAAATGGGAGCAAAGAAGGTTCATGAGAATGTTTAAGGGATGAGGAACTTTAGTAATGTTGATACACTGGAGAAGCTGGGAATTTTCTCCATGGAGAAGAGTAGATTAAAAGGGGATTTGATAAAGTTTCCATCATACCTGCACAATGAGTGAATAGTTTTTACAGACATCTAATGAGATTCTGACATAATCAGATATAGAGTCAGGAGTTCCATCGTTCATTGCAAATGTCACTCTTTTAGTCTTCTGCTTTGTATCCAGATTAATGGTGTAATTCACATATGAATTTTTCAAATCTGTAAAGTGCACAGAATAAAATAAGTGCATGGAATAAAACAACAAAAGCACATTAATAATGAAAATCTAACTCTTTCCAGTTTCCTGTCCATTTGATTTGATTCCATTGCTACTTCTTTTGACCTTCATTTGCAATTAAGACACTGTTACAACGCTGTGGTGTTTTTCTATAACTGTAGCCCTGGCATCTTGGATCTATGGGATAAAAGTAACTCTCCAAGGAAATGTTTCTGAGCGTCTGTCTTTGCCTAAAATTCTAGATAAGTTTTCTTTAACCTGTCTGGATAAACACACATCAATTCCTATTTGATACTTTCCTTTCTTACTTAGATTATTTCAAGGTTACATAAATTCTTATTTGAAAGTGGCAGGGCTATCTCAGAGCTTAGTTGGAATTTAAAATACCAAACAACAAACAAGGGAGCAAACAAATATGGATATAAGATAGCCAGCCTCATAAAACCAGAGCTCTCTTTTTCAGTTGATAAAATGCCAGAAACTCTAAGGACATAATTTTTGTGAATGTGCGATGCAGGTGTGAAGGGGTGTGATATATATATATATATATATAATATCTACTAGTATTTGCACTTTTGAATTTTGAACTAATGGTATATGGATTTTCTGTGTGTCTTCAGAGGTTTAATTATGAACTTGTGAGTATTTTTGTAGACATGGTATTTTCTTTTAAAACATGATAGAAACACTTCCTGAAAAGTAATGGGATATTGTTTACATTGTGAGAGTTTATAGACAGTAGGAGATAGTGAGGACTGCAGATACTGGAGAAGTCAGAGTTAATAAAGTGTAGCACATGGAAAAAGAATAGCTGGTCAGGCAGCATCTGAGGAATAAGAGAGTCGATGAAGGCTTAACCCTTCATCAGGAACAGAGAGGGAGAAGGGGGCTGAGAAATAAATAGGGGTTGGGGCTGGGGGAAAAGGTAGTTGGGATGGCGATAGGTGAGTGAAGGTAGATGATAATTGTGATAGGTCAGTGGGAAGTGTGGAGCAGGGACATGGGAAAGAAGATGGACAGATAGGTCAGGTCATGAAGTTGGAGCTAAGTTGGAGGGTTGGATGTGGGATGGAGTAGGGGAGGGGAGATTTCGAAACTGATGAACTCAATGTTGAAGCCATGTGGTTTTAGGCTCCTGAGGTGGAAGATGAGATATTCCACCTCCAGTTTGTGGGTGGCCTTGTTTAGGCAGTGGGAGGAGGCCTGGAATGCACATGGAATGGGGGAAGTGGAAGGGGAAGTTGAAATGGATGGCTACAGGAAGGTGGGGTTGGTTGGTATGGACGGATCAGAGATGTTCCCTGAAACATTCCACATGTTTGCGCTTGGTCTCTCCGACGTGGAGGAGACTACATCGAGAGCAACAGTTACAGTAAATGAGGTTCGAGGATACGCAAGTAAATCTCTACTGGATTTGGAATGATTTTGTGGAGTCTTGGATGGAGGTGAGGGTGAAGTTTTTGAACCACTTATGATGGCAGGGAAAGGTGCCTGGTGTGGTGAGGAGGTTGGTGGGGAATGTGGATTTAACAAAGGAATCACAGAAGGAATGGTCCCGATGGAATGCAGATAGGTTTAGGGAGGGAAATATACTTTTGGTGGTGGAGTCTGACTGTAGATGGTGAAAATGGTGGAGACTGATATGCTGAATTTGGAGATTGGTGGGATGGAATGTGAGGACCAGGGGATTTTATCCTTGTTGCGGTTGGGCAGTTGGGTTTGAGGGCAGAGGTGTGGGAAGTGGTGGAAATGTGATTGAGAGCATTGTTGACAACGGAGAGGAGAAATTACAGTCCTGGAAGTAGGAGGACATCTGGGATGTCCTGGAGTGGAACCGCTCATCCTGGGAGCAGACATGGCAGAGGTAGAGGAATTTGGAATAAGGAATCGCGTTTTTACAGGAGGGGGTGTGGGACTGTTGTAGTCAAAGTAGCTGTGGGAGTCAGTGGATTTGAAGTAGATATCGGAGACGGAGATGAAGAGGTCCAGGAATGGGAGGGAGGTATCACAGATGGTCCAGGTGAATTTGAGGAGAAAGTGAGGTCTGCAGGTGCTGGAGATCAGAGTTGAAAGTATGGTGCTGGCAAAGCAGAGCCGGTCAGACAGCATCCAAGGAGCAGGGCGATGTTTCGGACATAAGCCTTTCATCAAGAATGAGGCTTGTGAGCCAAGGGTGCTGAGAGATAAATGAGAATGGGGTGGGACTGGGGGGTAAGGTAGCTGAGAGTGCGATAGGTAGATGAAGGTGGGGGTGAAGGTGATAGGTCAGAGAGGAGGGTGGAGCAGATATGTGGGAAGGAGGATGGCCAGATAGTACAGGTCAAGAGGGCGGTGCCAAGTTGGAAGGTTGGATCTGGGAGAAGGTGGGGGGAGGGGAAATGAGGAAACTGATGAAATCCACATTGATCCCATGTGGTTGGAGGGTCCCAAGACGGAAGATGAAGCATTCGTCCACCAGGCAGTGGGTGGTAAGGATTTGGTGATGGGGCAGTGACAAGAAAGTCGCGGAGGGAATGGTCCTTACGGAACACAGATAGAAGTGGGGAGGAAAATACATCACCGGTGGTGGGGTCTGTTTGTAGAGTGGCTGAAGGGCTTCAGGGCAGAGGAGACAACCTGGGTGGTGCAGGTAGAGTCTCACTGAGATCTTTGTACAGAGAGGAGAAGTCCTTCAAGATCGGCACCCTTGGTGAATTTGAGGTCAGGGTGGAAGGTGCTGGTGCAGTGGATGAACTGTTCCAGCTCCTTGTGGTAGCACAAGGCAGCACTGATACAGTCACTGATGAAGCAGAGGATAAGGTGGAGGATGGTGCCTGTGGAATAGGGACTGTTCCACCAAGCCTATGAAGTTTATAGACAAAACAAAGAAAATAATGTAGTGCATTGGCTTTCAGAGAAGAGATTCTGTAACCTTATTTCGGCTGAAGTTAACACTTGTAGCTTGGAAGGAAAGTATTTTAGTTTCAGTTTAGAGCAAGATTAGATTAGATTTCCTACAGTGTGGAAATAAGTTCAACAAGTCCACACAGACCCTCGAAGAGTAACCCATCCAGACCCATTTCCCTCTGACTAATGCACCTAATACTATGGACAATCTAGCACGGCCAATTCACCTGACCTAGGTGAAAGTGAGAACTCTGGTGATCAGAGTCTAGATTAGAGTGATGCTGGAAAAGCACAAGCAGGCCAGGCAGCATCCGCGGACAGGAAAATCGACGTTACGGGCAGGAGCCCTTCATCAGGAATTCCGAAATGTCAATTTTCCTGCTCCTCAGATGCTGCCTGATCTGTTGTGCTTTTCCAGCACCACTCTAGTTCACCTGACCTGCACGTCTTTGGATTGTGGGAAGAAACCCGAAGGAAACCGACGCATACACAGGGAGAATTTGCAAACTCCACACAGACAGTCACCCAAGGTGGGAATTGAACCTGGGTCCCTGGAGCTATGAAGCAGCAGTGCTAGCCACTGTGCTGCCCTATGCAGAAACTTTAGCTGAAGCTGGATATGTAGAACAGTTGCAGAAAGTGAGGTAGTTTTAGGACTGTTATTAAAAAGGTCACTTCAGTATAAGGAGTTTAGTTCAAACATTCCTGACCAGAGTGTTTGGTTAAAACCCTGGAAGGGTTACTTGAAGCAGAGGATGTCTAAGCTCAGTTGCATGAAGGTTCCAATAAGAACAAACAATCAATATTTTCCATTCCTTTCAATGGTCAGTGCCTTTTAGACAGTGTCCTCCGCTCCTTTCAAACAATTATTTCCTTTCAAATAGTTAATGTCCTCAAATAGTTTCTGATGTAATTTCCTTCTCTAAGATTTCTAAGATCTCCTTTTCTCATCTGATTTTGTAAGTGCCTCTTGCCTGTCGCATTCATGAAAATAGTTGCTAGAATATTCTGGATTATGAAAATGATATTGAATTTTTTTAAAACTGGCAGCTAAATATGATTCAGTTTCAAGCCTATAACTGAGAGAATGACAACAACAAACCTACCAAATCTGTTGAAACTTGTTCGAAAATGTTACTTTTATCTGCCTGGTAAGCTATCTATACAAGTGATTGATTTTTAAAGGGATAGCAGCAGCAGCCAAGTTCATTTCACCATATGTGGCTCTGGTACTGAGAAGGGGAGGAAAATAAGCAGCAGGGCTATACTGATAGGGGGTCAATAGTAAAGGTACAGACAGGGACTTCTGCAGTCAAAGATGTGAATCCAGGCTGGTATCAGGGTCAAAAATGTCACTGAGGGGCTGCAGGACATTCTGGAGCAAGAGGGTGCACTGCCAATGGTCATAGTACACATTTGTAGATCAAATGAATGCATAGTTGGAGAAATGGTGTACCAGGGAGGGATTTAGATAGCTGAGACATTGGGGACATTTTTGGGGAAGGTGAGACCTGTACAAGCCTGACAGGTTACATTTTAACTTTCTCCACGCCAGTCCAATACCAGCACTTCTAAATCAAGGTTACATCTGGGCAGACCTGGTACAAACATCCTCATGTTTGTTAGTTGTTTTGGAGAGGTTTTAAACTAGAATAGCAGGGGGATGGAAACTAAACAGGAGGCTTAGATGGGTTAGATTCAGATCAGGAAATGGGAAGTAGGACAATAGTGATGTCGTCGGCAAGCCCAAAGAAAAGAAACAAGGATTAAAAAGTCTCCAGCAAAGGAAATTGAGAGGGCTGAGCTGGTTACACTTCAAGGTATATTACAAACAACTGAGGGTACAGATAAACACAAGGCAGAACAATATCTTTGCTATCATGGAAATTTGGCAAATGGAGGAACCTGGATATAGATTTTCCATGCAGAATAGAGTGGGTGACAAAAAAAGGAAGGGGACATAGAATATTAGTTAAAAAGTTAATTACAGTTGTGAGAAGGGATGATATACTAAATAGGTTAACAAATGAAGCTTTATGAGTTGAGCTTAGGAATAAAAAAAAGGCAGTTACATTGCTAAGAGTATACTACACATCCCCAAATACTAAGAGGGAAATAGAAGAACATGGAGACAAATTTTGGCCTGTAGGAATAATAGGCTAATAATTGTAGGAGACTTTAATTATCCCAATATCAACTGGGGTTTCAAACATTATAAAGGGCCATCATTGGTGAAGATTTATGCACGGAATCCAGGACTTTTTAAAAAAACATGTGATGAGCCCGAAAATGAGAGATGCAATTTTGGATTTAGTTTTGTGAAATGAAGATGGGCAAGTAAGTGAAGTGACAATTGGCAACTATATCAGGGATAGTGACCACAAATCAGTTAGATTCATTATTATTATGGAAATAGGCAGAGATAGGAGCAGACTGTATAGGAAAGTACTTAATTGGGGGAGAGGGAATTACAATGCTATTTAGGCAGGAACAGGGGCACCTAACTAGCAAGCAACAATTTGATTTCAGAAAGTCAACATGGTTTCGTCAAGGGTAGGTCGTGTCTCACAAACCTCAGTTGAGTATTTTGAGAAAGTGACCAAGCATGTAGGTGAGGGTAGGGCAGTTGACGTGGCATACATGTACTTCAGTAAAGCCTTTCAAAAAGTTCCACATGGTAGGCTGTTGGAGAAAATGCAGAGGCATGGAATTGAGAGTGATTTAGTAGTTTGGATTAGAAACTGGCTTTATGAAAGAAAGCAGCGTGTGATGGTTGATGGAAAATATTCAGCCTGGAGTCCAGTTACTAGTGGCGTGCCATAAGGATCTGTTTTGGGATCGCTACTGTTTGTCATTTTTATAAATTACTGAGACGCAGACACAAGTGGATGGATTAGTAAATTTGGTCGGTGGAGTAGTGGACAGTTTGGAAGAATGTTACAGGTTGCAGGGGGACTTAGATAAACTGCAAAATTAGGCTGAGAGGTGGCAAATGAAGTTCAATGCAGCTAACTGAGGTGATGCATTTTGGGAAGAATAACAGGAAGGCAAAGCACTGGGTCAATGGAAAGATTCTTGGTAGTGTGGATTTGCAGAGGGATCTTGGAGTCCATGTGCATAGATCCCTGAAAGTTGCCACCCAGGTGGATAGTGCTGTTAAGAAGGCATACGGTGTGTTAGGTTTCATTGGTAGAGGGATTGAGTTCTAGAACAGCAATATCATGCTGCAACTAAAAATAAATGCTACTGCACTAGGAATATTGTATACAGTTCTGGTCGTCACATTTTGGAAGGATGTGAAAGCATTGGAAAAGGTGCAGAGGAGATTTACCAGGATGTTGCCCAGTCTGGAGGGAATGTCTTATGAGGAAAGGCTGAGAGACTTGAGTCTGTTCTCATTGGAAAGAAGAAGGCTAAGAGGGGATTTGATAGAGACATACAAGATGATCAGAGGATTAGATAGGGTAGACAGTGAAAGTCTTTTTCCTAGGATAATGGCATCAGCTTGTACGAGGGGGCATAACTACAAATTGAGGGGTGATATAGATTTAAGACAGACAGCAGAGGCATTACGCAGAGTGTGGTAAGGGTGTGGAATGCTCTACCTGCTAATGTAGTCAACTCAGCCACATTAGGGAGATTTAAACAATCCTTGGATAAGCACATGGATGATTTTGGGAGAGTGTAGGGGGACGAGCTGAGAATAATTCACAGGTCGGCACAACATTGAGGGCCAAAGGGCCTGTTCTGCGCTGTATTGTTCTATGTTCTATGTTCTAAACTGGGAACACATGTTACCAGGGAAATGCACAACAGAAATGTGGAGGTTGTTTCGGATTCACCTGCTGGTTACGCTGGACAGGTTTGTCCCACTGAGGCAAGGAAGGGATGGTAGGTTGAAAGAACCTTGGATGACAAGGGATGTTGAACATTTAGTCAAGAGGAAGAAGGAAGCTGACTTAAGGTTGCGAACACAAGGATCGATAGGGCTTTAGAGGGTTACAAGGTGACCAGGAAGGAACTGAAGAATGGACTTAGGAGAGCAAGAAGGGAGCATGAAGAAACTTTTAGCGGGTATGACTAAGGAAAACCCCAAGGTGTTCTACACGTATGTGAGGAACATGAGGATGGCCGGAGTAAGGGGAAGGTCAATTAGGGATAGTGGAGGGAACTTGTGCCTGGAGTTGGAGGAAGCAGGTAAGGTCCTTAATGAATACTTTGTTTCAGTATTCACTACTGAGAGGGACCTTGACATTTCTGAGGACAGCGTGAAACAGACTGATATGCTAGAACAGATTAATGTTAGGAAGGAGGATACGTTGAAAAGTTTAAAAAACATAAGGATAAATAAATCCCCTGGGCCGGATGGGATATACCCAAGATTACCACAGGAATTGAGGGAAGAGATTGCTGTGTCTTTGGCAATGGTCTTTCCATCATCGCTGTCTACTGGAGTAGTACCAGATGATTGGAGGGTGGCAAATGTTATTCCCTTGTTCAACAAAGGATATACATATAATCCCGGCAATTACAGACCAGTCAGTCTTAAATCAGTGATGGGCAAATTATTGGAGAGGATTCTGAGAGACAGGATTTATGATTACTTGGAAAACCACAGCTTGATTAAATGGCTTTGTGAGAGGCAGGTCATGCCTCACAAACCTTACTGAAATCTTTGAGGATGTGACAAAATACATTGACAAAGGTAGAGCTGTGGATGTAGTGTATATTGATCTTAGCAAGCCGTTTGATAAGTTTCTGTCTGGATACACAATTGGTTGGCCCATAGAAGACATTGGGAGGTGGTAGATGGAATGTATTCAGCCTGGACATGGTGACCAGTGGTGTTTTGCAGGGATTGGTTCTGGGACCTCTGCTCTTTGTGATTTTTATAAATGACTTGGATGAGGTAGTGGAAGAGTGGGTTAGTATGTTTGCCAATGACATAAAGGTTGGTAGAGTTGTGAATAGTGTGGAAGGCTGTTGAAAATTGACAGGATGAAAAACTGGGCTGATAAGTGGAAGATGAAGTTCAACCTGGAAAAATGTGAAGTCATTCACTTTGGAAGGTTGAATTTGAATGGAGAATATAGGGTTAAAGGCAGGATTCTTGGCAGTGTGGAGGTACAGAAGGAGCTTGGGAGCCATGTTGCCACCCAGGTTGATAGATTGTTAATGCGGCATACAGTGTGTTGGCTTTCATGAGTAGGGGGATCGAGTTTAAGAGCTGCAAGGTTAAACTGCAGCTCTAGAGAGTGTTGGTTAAACCACACTTGGAATATTGTGTTCAGTTCTGGTCGCCTCATTATAGAAAAGATGTGGAAGATATAGAGAGGGTGCAGAGGAGATTTACCAGGCTGCTGCCTAGACTGGAGGACATGTCTTATAAAGAAAGGTTAAGGGAGCTAGGTCTTTTCTCATTGGAGCAAAGAAGGATGAAGGTGATTTTATAGAGGTGTACAAGATGTTGTAAGACATAGATAGGGTAGATAGACAGAAACCTTTTCCCATGGCAGAAATGTCCATCACGAGGGGGCATAATTTTAAGGTAATTGGAGGAAGGTTAGGAGAGATGTCAGAGGTAGATTCTTTAGTCAGAGAGTGGTGGAATGCACTACCAGCAGTGGTAATAGAGTCAGCTATATTAGGGACTTTTAAGCTACTCTTGGATAGGAACATGAAAGTTAGTACAATGTAGGGTATGTAGGTTAGTCTGATCTTAGGGTGGGATAAAAGGTTGGCACAACATTGAGGACCGAAGGGCCTGTACAGTGCTGTACTGTTCTACATTCTATGTTCTGTATCAGGAGTAAAAGTTTTAAATTGGGGAAAGGCAAGTTTTAAAAAATGAGAAGTGTTTTGGCTGAGGTGGACTGGACAGGATGCTAATGGATAAATTGGTGGTAAACCGGGAGAGGCACTAACAAGTGGGATTCTTAGGACACAAAGCAGACATGTTCCCTCCAAAATTAAGAATGCTACTGTCAAATTGAAACCCCCATGGTTGACTAGAAAACTACAGGGAAGATTAAACAGAAAAAGAAAGCTTATGGTAGTCACATAAAATATTGCTGATAGCCAAGGGAAGTACTGAAAGTATAGGGATCAAGTTAAAAAAGAAATAAAGAAAAATGAGAGTGCACACAAAAATATTAGCAAGCAAGATGAAGGAAGATGTTTCACCAATATATAAAGAGCAAAAGGATTGGTAATGAAAATGTGGGACCTACCAGAGATAAAGAAGGGAACTTATGTGAAGAAGCAGAGGATATGGGAAGAATTTTAAATGAATTTTTGATCTCTATATTCTCAAAGAAAAGGGATGATGTGGATATAATAAGCCAAGAAGAGCAGTGTGAAATATTGCACAAAATAATCATAATGAGAGAGGATTATTTTCCAATCTTCACTAGACACAGGTGAGGAGCTGGATGATTGGAGGAATGCAAATGTTGTTCTGTTGTTTAAGATTAGATTAGGGTACAAAAAAAATGCGAAACAATTTTAGGCTAGTTAGTCTTATTTGCTGGTGGGCAAATTGTTAGAGTCAATTCTGAGAGACCAGATAAACTCAGATAATCAGATAGAAATGCATGGATTAATCAGGGATAGTCAGCATTGCTTTGTTAATGGAAGGTCATACCTTACAAATTTGACTGAATTATTTGAGTAAGTGACAAGGAGGATTCATGAAGGTAGTACAGTGGATGTTGTCGACATGGATTTTAGTAAGGCATTTCACAATGGAAGACTGATCAAAAAAGTAGAAGTTCATGGGATACAGGCTAATGTGTTCAATTGGATCCAAAGTTGGCTTAAGATCAGGAAACCAAAGGCAATGATTGATGGCTGCCCTTGTGAATGGAAAGCTATGTTTAGTAGCATCCGATAGAGGATGGCAGAGAGACTTGTCTGAGGAGCATTCTGGGAGACATTGGCTCAGTCACCATAACTGATCAGCAGGTTAAAGAAGAACACCCACTGGTGATAAGATGAAGGTAGAGCATCCAATACAGAGGAACCTTGGTTATCTGAATATCAATTATCTGAATCTGGTACGCAAACACCAAGTGTCACTACATACTGAGGTTCTACCTGTCCCTGGTGTTGCGAAGGATGGGCCTGGCCCCGCTGCCGCGGAGTGCTCAGAGTAGTTGGACCATTCCGTATCACCTGTCCTTTGTGGAGAAGTTTATGAAGAAAAACACCTTTAACCACAAGTCCATCAGGAAGTGGTCAGCACGTAGTGTCCTTGAGACCCTTCGGGAAAAGGAGAGGGTGGATCCTACCGAGCGGTTTCCTGAGCAGACTGTCAAAGTCATTTGGCAGAATGCCTCATTGCCAGAACTTTCCAACAAGCACCAAGACATGGCTTGGCTAGTGTTGAGAAGGGCTCTGCTTGTGAGATCCTTTATGCACGCCCAGACTCTCAGCCGCACCGCACGCTGCCCTCAAAGCGGCTGCGGGGGGACGAGACTGTCACACACCTCCTTCTGGAATGTGCCTATGCAGAAGAAGTCTGGAGAGGAATGCAGTGGTGTTTGTCGAGGTTCGTCCCAAGCAGCGCCGTGACACGGGACTCCGTGCTCTACCCCAGGATGCACGGAGGCGAACATTAACTGCGCCTGGAGGATCATCAACTCGGTGAAGGACGCTCTCTGGGCGGTCCAAAACCTGTTGATCTTCCAGCTGAAGGAGTTGACCCTGACTGAGTGTTGCAGACTGGCACATTCCAAGGTCCAGGACTATGTGTTGAGGGACGCGCTGAAGCTTAGGGCAGCTGCCGCAAAGGCGCGGTGGGGAAAGACCACCATGTAACATCTGCCTGCCTCAGAAGAACAGGGGGCCCACGCAGTCATTTGGGCTCCGCTGATGCCTCAGCTAAATATATGGACATATGATTGATAAACGTACAAACCTGTTTCTATGAATGATAAATTCTGATCTCTGTATGCAAATGTTTACGTATATATGGCATGACCAACTGTACAGACCATCAAATTAATTTATGAATAAAGTATATTTTTGAAATTAAAAAAATCAATTATCTGAATGGACCAGCCGCTATCTCTGGATGAGCTGACCAAGGCCCTCGAGTCCTTTGAAAAGAATAAAACTCCTGGAAGTGACAGCTGACTAGTTGAGTTCTATTCTTCTCTCTGGGACTTGATTGGCCAGGACCTACTAGAGGTGTATATCAGTATGCTTCTGGCAGTTACCATGAGCAAATCCATGAGGAAAGGCATTATCACCCTCACCTTCAAGCAGAAGAGGGAGAGGGAGGAAATTCGAAATTGACAACCAATCTCGCTGCTAAATGTAAATTACAAAATCATGTGAAAGGTTATCGCCAACCGGATCAGGTCCGCTCTGGGATCAGTGATTCACCCTGACCAAACTTGCGCTGTACCGGGCAGGAAGATCACTGACAATCTTACACGTGCAGGACAGGGGGGTGGACATCTGGCTCATCAGCCTGGACCAGGAGAAAGCCTTTGACAGGATATTGCATGCGTACATGAGAGACATTCTCTCCAAAATTGCCTTTGGGGAGTGAATCTGCAATTCGATCTGACTGCTCTACACTAACGTTGTCAGTGCAGTCTCAATCAATGGGTGGGAATTAGACAGCTTTCCAGTCAGATCTGGAGTCAGGCAGGGCTGCCCTCTCTCTACTGCCTTGTTTCTGTGCTGCGTAGTCATTTGCCGAATCCATCAAGAAGGATGCGAGCCTGAGAGGGGTGACAATTCCTGGCAGCAGGGGCCTACAGGTTAAGACCTCCCTGTAATGGATGATGTTGCTGTTTTCTGCGCGGATGCGCTGTCCGTGCATAGACTTATGTGCATCTGTGACCAATTTGAACAGGCCTCAGGGACCAAGGCAAGAGCGAGGCCATGCTCTTTGGGAACTGGGCCGACCAATCCTCTAACCCCTTCACCGTCAGGACTGAGCACCTGAAGGTGCTGGCTATTTGGTTTGGTTTGGAGGGGCTGGGGTGTGCACCAAGTCTTAGGAGGAGCGTATCATTAACGTAAGGTAGATAGTGGGCAGATGGGAGCAACGGTCGCTCTCCATCATGGGTTAAACCTGGTGATCAGGTATGATGTACTTGCAATGTTTTTTGTGGCACAGGTCTGGACTATTCCCCAAAACTGCACTGCAGCAGTCACCCAGGCCATCTTCCACTTCATGTGGAGATCAAAGATGGACCGTGTCCGAAGGGACACAAATTTAAAGATCTGGGCAAAGGGAAAAAAAAACACACATCCCCAATGCCACCTCACCCTGATGGCCACCTTTTTATGTGGCTGCATCAAGCTGTGCATGTATCCCTGGTACACAAACACCAAGTGTCACCACGTACTGAGGTTCTACCTGTCCCTGGAGTTGCAAAGGATGGGCCTGGCCTCGCTGCCGCGGAATGCACCATATCACCTGTCCTACATGCAGAAATTTATGAAGAAAAACCCCTTTGACCACAAAACCATCAGGAAGTTATCAGCACATAGTGTCCACGAGACCTTTCGGGAAAAGGAGAGGGCGGATCCTGTTGAGCAGTTCCCTGGGCAGACTGCCAAAGTCATTTGGCAGAACACCTCAGCACGAGAACTTTCAAAAAAGCACCAAGATATGGCTTGGCTGGTGATGAGAAGGTCTCTGCCCGAGATCCTTCATGCATGCCCGACTCTCTGTGCCTTTGGAGGGGGTGAGACTGTCACACACCTCCTTTTGGAATGCGCCAGTGCAAAGGAAGTCTAGAGAGCAATGTAATGGGGTTTGTTGAGGTTTGTCCCAAGCAGCTCCGTGGCACAGGACTCTGTGATCTACAGTCTGTTCCCCGGGACGCACACTGAGATGAACATCAATTGTGCCTGGAGGATCATCAACTTGGTGAAAGACGCTCTTTGGTCTGCATGAAACCTGTTGGTCTTCCAGCTGAAGGAGTTGACCCCAACTGAGTGTTGCAGACTGGCACATTCCAAGGTCCAGGACTATGTGCTGAGGGACGCGCTGAAGCTTGGGGCAGCTGCTGCCAAGGCGCAGTGGAGAAAGACTACTGTATAAGGTCTGCCTGCTGAAGAAAGAAGTGGGGGATGCACTCAGTATTTGGGCTCAGCTAAACACCAGGAGGCTGGATGGTTAACATGTAGACTTGTAAATACAAATGACTCAGTCTGCTCTCTGTATGTAAAGACATGTATACATATGAATGGCATCACCAATTGTACAGCTACCAGAAGATTTCTATGAATAAAGTAAATTTTTGAAATAAAAAAATTATCCGAAGAATATCTCAATGTTAGGATAGAAACATTACATCAAAGAGGTGTTTCTAACACTGATCACGTCTTTTGTTTAAAATGATTAAAAATGAACTCAGCTTACTGAAATGCTGCCGAGAACAGTCCTGGACATCGAGGGGAGACCAGGCACTGTCTCCAAATGACTGTTCTCTCTCTCACTCACACACAGACCCCACGCTTTCCCTCAACCCACCTTCCACAGATAATCTCTCCAACATTGTCCTCTACAGGGCAAAGGTGGAACTTGTCAAAAAGTTGCAGTACAAAGGTGTGTGTGTGTATGTAAATACACAAGTACACCCCCTGAAAGCAGCAGCAGTCTTACTGTTGGTGTCCAGCTCGGCTGCCTCAGAGAGGGGGTGGGAGAAACAGGGACGGGGCGGCCAGGTCAGACAGGGGGCATGGCGTACGGTGGGTGGGCCAGCTGGGTCGGGGGGGTGCATGGTGGCTGGGGGCGAGTTTGGACAGGGTTGGGGGGGGTGGGGAGGCAGATCAGGGACGGGGGTGCGGAAGGTGGGTGGGGATGAATGGGGGGTGGGGGGGGGGGGGGGGAGGGTTGGATGGCGTTGTGGGGTAGATGGGGGGGTGGGGCTCACGTATGGTGTGCTACTGCCTAGTCTCCTGAATGGGGAGTGGACATAGCAAGTGCTCGCTCTGTCAATGTAATTGAACTGATGGGGCAGGGTAGGGAGGAGGCTTCAGCAATGCTCTAAGTCCATTAACACAAAAACAAACCCTGAGACAGAGGGGGAGCCAGGCAGGCATAGTGAAGAAAAAGGAAACTTCAGAAAACTCCGAGCCCCAGAGGAGAGGCATTGAATCTATTATCCGAATAATCAGTTATAGAATAAACCAGTTATACTTACCTGGCAGGGGAGCTGACATGATCAGTGCGGTGGCGCTCCTAGGATGAGGCTTCTCGGCCTTTTGGCTCGGAATATGTGTCGTTCCTGAGGACCAGAGGAAGAGATTCTGCTCGAGTGTTGGAGGTTCGACGCAGCAGACGCGTGCTGGCGGGGGAAGTACCGCGGAGATCGTGTTGCGAGTTGTCGGAGCTGCTGGAGACCATCGCTGGATCGTGATTGGACGTTGGAGGATCGTTTGGTTGTGCTGACCGGCTCTTGGTGGATCTTCATACTGGCTTCGGCCTAACGCCAATTCAGGGACCAGCCAACCTCTGAGCTATGGCCTCAGCAGCCACTCGCCGCCCGGGCCAGGGCATTCAGAACACAGTCAGGGTGACTGTGAAGAAGGTGGAGGAGCACACACCAGTGGATCGGACAGTATTTGTGAAGAAAGTTCTGCTGGAGTGTTGTGCGCTTGCAGCAGCGGATGTATATGGCCGACCAATCCTCTATCCCCTTCACCGTCAGGACTGACCACCTGAAGGTGCTGGGTATTTGGTTTCGGGGGGGGGCTGGGGCGTGCGCCAAGACCTGGAAGGAGTGGATCAGGAAGATGAGACAGAAACTAGGCAGATGGGGGCAACGGTCGCTCTCCAACGTGGGAAAAAACCTGGTCATCAGGTGTGAGGTACTCTCAGTATTGCTATATGTGGCACAGGTCTGGCCTATCCCCAGGACCTGTGCCGCCGCAGTCACCCGGGCCATCTTCCAATTCATTTGGAGATCAAAGATGGACCGGGTCCGAAGAGACTCTATGTACAAAGACCGGTGAAATGGGGGAAAAAACACACCCAATGCCACCCTCACCCTGATGGCCACCTTTGTGTGTGGCTACATCAAGCTGTGCGTGGATCCCCGGTACGCAAACACCAAGTGTCACTACGTACTGAGGTTCTACCTGTCCCCGGTGTTGCGAAGGATGGGCCTGGCCTCGCTGCCGCGGAGTGCTCCGAGTAGTTGGACCGTTCCGTATCACCTGTCCTTCGTGGAGAAACTTATGAGGAAAAACACCTTTGACCACAAGTCCATCAGGAAGTGGTCAGCACGTAGTGTCCTTGAGACCCTTCGGGAAAAGGAGAGGGCAGATCCTGTCGAGCGGTTCCCTGAGCAGACTGTCAAAGCCATTTGGCAGAATGCCTCATCGCCAGAACTTTCCAACAAGCACCAAAACGTGGCTTGGCTGGTGGTGAGAAGGGCTCTGCCTGTGAGATCCTTTATGCACGCCCGGACTCTCTGCCGCACCGCACGCTGCCCTCGAAGTGGCGCAGGGGGGACGAGACTGTCACACACCTCCTTCTGGAATGTGCCTATGCAGAGGAAGTCTGGAGAGGAATGCAGTGGTGCTTGTCGAGGTTCGTCCCGAGCAGCACCGCGACGCGGGACTCCGTGCTCTACAGCCTGTTCCCCGGGACTCACACCGAGACGAACATTAACTGTGCCTGGAGGATCATCAATTCGGTGAAGGATGCTCTCTGGGCAGTCCGAAACCTGTTGATCTTCCAGCTGAAGGAGTTGACCCCGACCGAGTGCTGCAGACTGGCACATTCCAAGGTCCAAGACTACGTGCTGAGGGACGCGCTGAAGCTTGGGGCAGCTGCCGCCAAGGTGCGGTGGGGAAAGACCACCGTGTAAGATCGGCCTGCCTAAAAGAAGAACAGGGGGCCCATGCGGACGTTTTTTTGGGCTCTGCTGATGCCTCAGCCAAATATATCTATATGTACAAGATTGAAAAATGCACAGGATTGTAAATGACAAGGATAAATTCGAATCTGTGTTTGTAAATATGGACATATGTATGGCATGATCAAATGTACAGACCATCAAATCATTTTATGAATAAAGTATATTTTTGAAATTAAAAAAAGCGGACGTGTACTGCCTGAAGGATTTCCCTGGGGCAGGCTACTTCGATGTGACCTTCAGAAGTGTGAAGCAGTGTGAACAGCTCCTGAAGGTCTTCAAGGAGAAGGAAGGGGAGCTGCTGTTTTCCATCTTGTCGGCGACCCCATTGTGTGTGCTTCCTGCACAGAGGAATCGGGTTGTTACAATCCATATGTACAACCCCTACGTTCCAGCGGCTGATGTCCTGACCTTCCTGGGAAGGTACGTCCAAGTTGAGGGAGAAGCCACTGATGTGATCGACCCCTTTGGGATCTGGACCAGTAAGCGGCAGGTCAGGGTAACTCTGAGGGCCGATGACAGTGGGAACATCCTCCACCCACCCTCGAGCTTCGCAATCGGAGGCAGCAGAGGCTACCTGACATATGCAGGGCAGCCGAAAGTGTGCCGAACCTGCGGGAAGTCGGGACACGTGGCGGTGGATTGCAAAGTGACCATCTGCAGGAACTGCAAACAGGAGGGTCACTTGACTATGGACTGTCAGGAAGAAAAGAGCTGCAACCTGTGCAGAGAGGTGGGCCATATGTACAAGGCCTGCCCAAGACGAGGAGCCGCCACCTACGCACAGATGGCCGGAGGTGGCAACACGAGCCGCGGACCGACAAAGTCCAGCGAGGTACCACAAATCAGCAAAGGAACGGTGTCTGGAGGCACCCAGAAGGAAGGGAAGGTTGTAGAGGAGCAGGCGGCAGACAGCGGGGAGATGCAGCAGCCGACCCAAGCTCCTGCAAGACAGACGGAGGAAATGGAAGAGGAGGGATCAAAGGAGGCAGAGCAGTGGATTATCGTCAAAAACAGGAAGAGGAAACCTCTCGAGGGCCCCAAAGCCACCAAGCGAAGGGGGAAGAGACACCTCCAAGAGGAGGATACAGGCAGCTCCTCCGAGGGTGAGGACGGGCGCAAGAAGGGTCGCCTCCGGAGGAAGAGGCAGAGCGCCGTGGGGAGAAAGGAGGGCAGCACCGCCCAAGAAGGAAAAGTCGATCCCTCTGAGGGGATGGGTGAAGGCCTCCCCCTACCCGGTGAGAACCAAGGGGTACCCACCGGCCCACAGCTCCAGGTAACTGGGAGCAGCGTCCCAGTGACAGCCCTGCTGTCAGATGGAGAACGGGGCGATATGGACCCTGGGTCTGACACGATGACACCAGAGCGGGGAAATGACTCCAGTGTGGAGCTGGACAACTACCTCAGCCCTGGGAAGGTCCAGCAGTTTGCCGTCACCACGGGGATGCACGCAGCTACCCCACTGGAGCAAGACCAGAAGAAAATGGACACTGGTAACCCCATAAACTGGTAAAATGGGGTTTAAAATTGCCAGCATAAATGTGCGTAGCATTAAATCGGCTACGCGATGTGTTTCAACGCTGGCCTTCCTGGCCAACGTCAAAGCCGATATCCTGTTTGTGCAGGAGTGTGGGATACCGCACCTCAGCAGTTACAGGAGATGGTCGAGCTTGTGGGCCCACGGGCCGTCAGTGTGGTCGGGAGGCAACGATAGCCGCGCCTCCGGCCTGGGTATCCTGTTGCGGGGAGGCAACTTCACCATCTCCGAGGTTAAGGAGGTGGTGGGCGGGCACCTCCTCGTCGCGGACGTTAAATACAGAAACGCTCCCGCGAGACTAATCAACGTGTACGCCCCAGTGGGTAAGAGTGAACGGTTGGCCGTCCTGCAACAGCTTCCACTGCTGCTGGCTACGTCCAGGCCGGTCATTCTGGCCGGAGACTTCAACTGCATCATTGATGCAGATGGACGATCCGGCGGGGGGGACAGTAAACCGGACGCTACGTCCAGGGCCCTGATGGAAACGGTCAAAGACGCCAAGCTGCACGACGTCTTCAGCGCCCCTGCAGATGGAGCGCAGCGTAGATACACCTGGTCACGGGCAGACGGGTCTATCCGCTCAAGGATAGATTACCTGTTTGTGTCCCGAACGCTCTCGGTCAGATCCACCGACGTCAAGCCGGTGTTCTTCTCTGACCACTGCCTCCTGCTGGCCGACTGTCACCTACAGGACGAACAGCGGGTGGGCAAGGGAACGTGGAAACTGAACACTAAGCTGTTGACCCCGGGAAACATCGAAGAGCTCAAGAGGGATTACGCAGGTTGGAGAACGGTGAAGCCCCTCTTTGAGTCTCCAGCGGACTGGTGGGAAACGGTAAAAGGGAACATCAAGAGGCTCTTTATCCTCAAAGGTGTCCAGGAGGCGAGAGAGAGGCGGGGAAAACTGTCCCAGCTCCAGGAAAGTATGCAGAACCTGCTCCTGCTGCAGACGATGGGGGTCGATGTCACGGAGGACCTCAAGGAGGTGAAGGGCCAGCAAGCCTCGCTCTTTGCCTCGGAGGCCTCCAGGATAATCTTCCGGTCCAGGGTCCGCTCGGTGGAGCAGGACGAGACGTGCTCATGTTTCTTCTTCCAGAAGGTGCACAAAGAGAGCTCCGTGCTCAGCAGCCTGAAGAAAGAAGATGGCTCGGTAACGTCATCTCAGGCTGACGTTATGAGGATCAGCAAGTCCTTCTACGCCAGCCTGTATGACTCGAAGCCAACCGACAGCGCGGCCTCCCAGTCGTTCCTGTCCTCTATCACGAAGGTCCTAGATGACGGAACACGAGAGAGGCTGGACCAGCCGCTATCTCTGGATGAACTGACCAAGGCCCTCGAGTCCTTCGAAAAGAATAAAACTCCCGGAAGCGACGGCTTACCGGTCGAGGTTTATTCCGCTCTTTGGGACTTGATCGGCCAGGACCTGCTAGAGGTGTATGTCAGTATGCTTCGGGCAGGTACCATGAGTGAATCCATGAGGAAAGGCATCATCACCCTCGTCTACAAGCGGAAGGGGAAGAGGGAGGAAATTAGAAATTGGAGACCGATCTCACTGTTAAATGCAGACTACAAAATCTTGTCAAAGGTCAAAACCAACCGGGTCAGGTCTGCTCTGGGATCGGTGATCCACCTGGACCAAACTTGTGCTGTACTGGGCAGGAAGATCTCCGAGAGTCTCGCACTCCTCAGGGATACGATCGCCTACGTGCAGGACAGGGGGATGGACACCTGCCTCATCAGCCTGGACCAGGAGAAAGCCTTTGACAGGATATCGCATACATATATGAGGGATGTCCTCTCCAAAATGGGCTTTGGGGAGGGAATCGGAAATTGGATCAGACTGCTCTACACCAACATTGTCAGTGCAGTCTCAATCAATGGGTGGGAATCAGATAGCTTCCCTGTAAGATCTGGAGTCAGGCAGGGATGCCCCCTCTCACCCGCCTTGTTTGTGTGTTGCATAGAGCCATTTGCCGAATCCATCAGGAAGGATGCGAACCTGAGAGGGGTGACTATTCCTGGCAGCGGGGGCCTGCAGGTTAAGGCCTCCCTGTACATGGATGATGTCACTGTTTTCTGCTCGGAACCACTGTCCATGCACAGACTCATGTGCATATGTGACCAGTTCAAAGGGGCCTTTGGAGCCAAGGTCAACCAAAGCAAGAGGGAGGCTATGCTCTTCAGGAACTGGGCCAACCAATCCTCCATCCCCTTCCCATCAGGATTGACCACCTGAAGGTGCTGGGTATTTGGTTTGGAGGGGCTGGGGTGTGCGCCAAGTCTTGGGAGGAACGTATCAGGAAAGTGAGGCATAAACTGGGCAGATGGAAGCTTTCTATAGTGGGTAAAAACCTGATAATCAGGTGTGAGGCACTGTCAGTGTTGATATATGTGGCACAGGTCTGGACTATTCCCAGGACCTGTGCTGTCACAGTTACCCAAGCCAGCTTCCATTTTATATGGAGATCAAAGATGGACCGGGTCCAAAGGGCCTGGATGTATAAAGATCTGGGAAACGGGGGGAAAAAAAACACACCCAATGCCACCCTCACCCTGATGGCCACCTTTGTGTGTGGCTGCATCAAGCTGTGCGTGGATCCCCGGTACGCAAACACCAAGTGTCACTACGTACTGAGGTTCTACCTGTCCCCGGTGTTGCGAAGGATGGGCCTGGCCCCGCTGCCGCGGAGTGCTCAGAGTAGTTGGACCATTCCGTATCACCTGTCCTTCGTGGAGAAATTTATGAGGAAAAACACCTTTGACCACAAGTCCATCAGGAAGTGGTCAGCACGTAGCGTCCTTGAGACCCTTCGGGAAAAGGAGAGGGCAGATCCTGTCGAGCGGTTCCCTGAACAGACTATCAAAGCCATTTGGCAGAATGCCTCATCGCCAGAACTTTCCAACAAGCACCAAGACGTGGCTTGGCTGGTGGTGAGAAGGGCTCTGCCTGTGAGATCCTTTATGCACGCCTGGACTCTCTGCCGCACCGCACGCTGCCCTCGAAGTGGCTGCGGGGGGGACGAAACTGTCACACACCTCCTTCTGGAATGTGCCTACGCAAAGGAAGTCTGGAGAGGAAAGCAGTGGTGCTTGTCGAGGTTCGTCCCGAGCAGCTACAAGACGCGGGACTCCGTGCGACTACGCGGGACTACGGTCTGTTCCCTGGGACACACACCGAGACGAACATCAACTGTGCCTGGAGGATCAGCAACTCGGTCAAAGATGCTCTTTGGTCTGTCCGAAACCTGTTGATCTTCCAGCTGAAAGAGCTGTCGCCAACTAAGTGTTGCAGACTGGCACATTCCAAGGTCCAGGACTAAGTGTTGAGGGACGGACTGAAGCTTGGGGCAGCTGCCAAGGCGCGGTGGGGAAAGACCACCGTGTAACGTCTGCCTGCCAAAGAAGAACAGGGGGCCCACACAGTAAGTGGGCTCTGCTGGCACCTCAGCTAAACATATGGATGACAAACGTACAGACCTGTATATACACAAATGATTAATTCTGATGTCTGTATGCAAAGAAATGGAATGTATGTATGGCATGACCAATTGTACAAAATATTTTATGAATAAAGTATATTTTTGAAATAAAAAAAAGACATCCTGCAGGATTTAAGAGGTGCTGGAAAAGCACAGCAGATCAGGCAGCATTTGAGGAGCTGGAAAAAAAATCGGGCAAAAGCCCAAAGGCCTAATCTTGACTCTAATCATCAGCATCTGCAGTAACCACTTCTGCCTGTCTGCAGGATTTCCCCAGCACTGGGTATTTTGATGTGACCTTCAGGAGCGTGAAGTAGTGGGAGCAGCTCCTGAAGGTGTTCAAGGAGAAAGAAGGGGAGGTTCTGTTCTCCAACCTGTCTGCAATGCTGTTGTGTGTTCTTCTTGCATAGAGGAGTCAGGTTGTTACAATCCATATGTACAAAACCCACATCCGAGCAGCTGATGTCCTGACCTTCCTGGGAAGGTATGTGCAGGTGGAAGGAGACAGCACTGATTTTGTGGACCTGTTCAGAATCTGCCCCGGGAAGCAGCAGGTCAAGGTGACCCTGAGGGTGGTTTCCAGTGGGAATATCCTCCACCCACCCTCCAGCTCCACAATTGGAGGGAGCAGGAGCTACCTGACATCTGCAGGGCAGCCTAGAGTATACCAAACCTGTGGGAGGGAAGGACACATGGCAGCGAACTGTAAGGTGACCATATGTAGGAACTGCAAACCGACGAGTCACCTGATCAAGTGCTGGAAGGAGTCCAAAAGCTTTAACTTGTGGCCTGTTCCCTACAAATGTATAAGGACTGCCCAAGGGCACCACGAATGATCAATGGCCAGAGGTGGCAATGTGAGCAGTAGGCCCCCAAAGATCAGCAAGGTACCACCGTCCAGCAGCAGAACGGAACCAGGCAGCACCCAGAAGGAAAGATGGATTGGAATGGAACAGACGGCAGCCAGTTGTGGAGGCAGAGTAAACTAGATGCCACATCCAGGGTCCTGATGGAAACCATCAAAGACGCCAAGCTGCATGACTTCCTCAGCAGCCCTGCAGATGGAGTGCAGCGTAGATACACCTGGCGACAGGCAGACGGGTCCATCTGCTCAAGGATAGATTACCTGTTTGTGTCCTGAGATTTCACGGTCAGATCCAGTTAAGCCAGTGTTCTTCTCTGACCACTGCCTCTTTCTGCACAGCTGTCACCTACGGGACGAGCAGCAGGCTAGCAAGAGAACGTGGAAACTGAACACAAAGTTGTTGACCCTAGAAAACAGAGAGGAACGCAAGAGGGATTATGCAGGTTGGAGAACCATGAAGCTCCTCTGAGTCTCCAGTGAACAGGTGGGAAACAAGAGGGAACATCAAAAGGTTCTTCATCTTTAAAGGTGTTCAGAAGGTGACAGAGAGCGGGGAAAACTGTCCAAACTCCAGGAAAGTATACAGAAGTTGCTCCTGCTGCAGATGATGGGGGTGGATGTCATGGAGGACCTCCAGACGAAGGGCCAGCAAGCCTTGCTCTTCGCCTTGATGGCCTACAAGATAATCTTCACGTCCAGGGTCCGCTCCTTGGAGCAGGACAAGACGTGCTCACGTATTTTCTTCCAGAAGATGCACAAGGAGAGCTCCATGCTCAGCAGCCTGAAGAAAGAAGAGGGCTCGGTAAGATCATCTCAGGCTGACAGCATGAGGATCAACAAATCCTTCTATGCCAGTCTGTATAACATGAAGCCCACTGACAGCATGGCCTCCCAGTCATTCCTGTTCTCTACCATGAAGGTGTTAGACGACAGCACACGGGAGAGGCTGGACCAGCCGCTATCTCTGGATGATCTAATCAAGGCCCTTGAGTCCTTTGAAAAGAATAAAACTCCCGGAAGTGATGGCTTACCAGTCAACTTCTATTCTGCTCTATGGCACTTAATTGGCCAGGACCTGCTGGAGGTGCATCAGCATGCTTTGGGCAGGTACCATGAGGAAAGGCATCATCACCCTCATCTACAAGCAGAAGGGGGAAGAGGGTGGAAGTTGGCGACTAATCTCACTGTTAAAATGTGGATGACAAAATCTTGTCAAGGCCATTGCCAACCAGGTCAGGTCTGTTCTGGGATCGGTGATTAACCCTGACCAAACCTGTGCTGTACCAGACAGGAAGATCGCTGAGAGTCTCGCACTCCTCAGGGATACGATGGCCTATGTGCAGGTCACGGGAATGGACAATTGCCTCAGAGACTATGAGAAAGCCTTTGACAGGACATCACACACATGACAAATGTTCCCTCTAAAATAGGCTCTGGGGAGGGAATCTGCAATTAGAGTCAGAGATGTACAGTATGGAAACAGACCCTTCGGGCCTGTCCATGCCGACCAGATATTCCAACCCAATCTAGTCCTACCTACCAGCACCCGTCCCATATCCCTCCAAACCCTTCCTATTCATATACCCATCCAAATGCCTTTTAAATGTTGCAATTGTAAGAGCCTCCACCACTTCCTCTGGCAGCTCGTTCCATACACACACCACCCTCTGCGTGAAAAAGTTGCCCCTTGGGTCTCTTTTATAAAACTTTCCCCTCTCACCCTAAACCTATGCCCTCTAGTTCTGGACTCCCCGACCCCAGGGAAAAGACTTTGTCTATTTACCCTACCCATGCCCCTCATGATCTTATGAACCTCTATAAGATCACCCCTCAGTCTCCGACACTCTAGGGAAAACAGCCCCAGCCTGTTCAGCTTCTCCCTATAGCTCAAATCCTCCAACCCTGGCAACATCCTTGTAAATCTTTTCTGAACCCTTTCAAGTTTCACAACATCTTTCCAATAGGAAGGAGACAAGAATTGCACGCAATATTCCAACAGTGGCCTGTACAGCCGCAACATGACCTCCCAACTCCTGTACTCAATACTCTGACCAATAAAAAAACATATCAAATACCTTCTTCACTATCCTATCTATCTGCAACTCCACTTTCAAGGAGCTATGAACCTGCACTCCAAGGTCTCTTTGTTCAGCAACACTCCCTAGGACCTTACCATTAAGCGTATAAATCCTGCTAAGATTTGCTTTCCCAAAATGCAGCACCTCACATTTATCTGAATTAAATTCCATCTGCCACTTCTCAGCCCATTGGCCCATCTGGTCCAGATCCTGTTGTAATCTGAGGTAACCATCTTCGCTGTCCACACCTCCAATTTTGGTGTCATCTGCAAACTTACTAACTGTACCTCTTATGCTCGCATCCAAATCATTTATGTAAATGACAAAATGTAGAGGACCCAGCACCGATCCTTGTGGCACTCCACTGGTCACAGACCTCCAGTCTGAAAAACAACCCTCCACCACCACCCTCTGCCTTCTACCTTTGAGCCAGTTCTGTATCCAAATGGCTAGTTCTCCCTGTATTCCGTGAGATCTAACCTTGCTAATCACTCTCCCATGGGGAACCTGATCAAATGCCTTACTGAAGTCCACATAGGTCATATCTACTGCTCTGCCCTCATCAATCCTCTGTTACTTCCTCAAAAAAATCAAAATCAATCAAGTTTAAGAGACATGATTTCCCACGCATAAAGCCATGTTGACTATCCCTAATCAGTCTTTGCATTTCCAAATACATGTACATTCTGTCCTTCAGGATTCCCTCCAACAACTTGCCCACCACCGAGGTCAGGCTCACTGGTCTATAGTTCCCTAGCTTGTCATTACCACCTTTCTTAAACAGTGGCACCATGTTTGCCAACCTCCAGTCTTCCGGCATCTCACCTGTGACTATCGATGATACAAATATCTCAGCAAGAGGCACAGCAATAACTTCTCTAGCTTCCCACAGAGCTCTAGGGTACACCTGATCAGGTCCTGGGGATTTATCCACCTTTATACTTTTCAAGACATCCAGTATTTCCTCCTCTGTAACATGGACATTTTGCAAGATGTCACCATCTATTTCCCTACAGTCTATATCTTCCACATCCTTCTCCATAGGAAATACCGATGCAAAATACTCGTTTAGTATCTCACCTATTTTCTGCGGCTCTACACAAAGGCTGCCTTACTGATCTTTGAGGTGCCCATCCTCTTCCTAGTTACCTTTTTTTTTAAGATTTAGATTAGATTCCCTACAATCCTTAATATATTTGTAAAAACTCTTTGGATTCTCCTTAATTCTATTTGTCAAAGCGATCTCATGTCCCCTTCTTGCCCTCCTGATTTCCCTCTTAAGTATACTCCTACTGCCTGAATACTCTAAGGATTCACCCGATCTATCCTGTCTATACCTGACATATGCTTCCTTCTTTTTCTTAACCAAACCCTCAATTTCCTTAGTTTTCCAGCATTCCCTATACCTATCAGCCTTCCCTTTCACCCTGACAGGAGTAGACTTTCTCTGGATTGTCGTTATCTCATTTCTGAAGACTTCCCATTTTCTAGCCGTCCCTTTACCTGCGAACATCTGCCTCCAATCAGCTTTTGAAAGTTCTTGCCTAATACCATCAAAATTGGCCTTTCTCCAATTTAGAACTTCAACTTTTAGATGTGGTCTATCCTTTTCCATTCACTATTTGAAACTAATAGAATTATGGTCACTGGTCCCAAAATGCTCCCCCACTGACCTCAGTCACCTGCCCTGCCTTATTTCCCAAGAGTAGGTCAAGTTTTGTTTGGAAAGTTAAAATCCCCTACCATAACCACCCTGTTATTCTTACAGATAGCTGAGATCTCCTTACAAGTTTTTTCTCAATTTCCCTCTGACTCTTCGGAGGTCTATAATACAATCCCAATAAGGTGATCATCCCTTTCTTATTTCTCAGTTCCATCCAAATAACTTCCCTGGATGTATTTCCAGGAATATCCTCCCTCAGCACAGCTGTAATGCTCTCCCTTATCAAAAACACCACTCCCCCTCCTCTTGCCTCCCTTTCTATCCATCCTGTTGTATTTGTATCCTGGAACATTAAGCTGCCAGTCCTGCCCATCCCTGAGCCATGTTTCTGTAATTGCTATGATATCCCAGTCCCATGTTCTTAACCATGCCCTGAGTTCATCTGCCTTCCCTGTTAGGCCCCTTGCATTGAAATAAATGCAGTTTAATTTATTATTCCTACCTTGTTCCTGCCTGCCCTGACTGTTTGACTCACTTCTGTTCTCAGCTGTACCAGTCTCAGATTGACCTCTTTCCTCACCATCTCCATGGGTCCCACCCCACCACCTTAATAGTTTAAATCGTCCCAAGCAGCTCTAGCAAATTTCCATGCCAGTATATTAGTCCCCTTCCAATACAGGTGCAATCCGCCCTTCTTGTACAGATCACTTCTACCCCAAAAGAGATTCCAATGATCCAAAAAATGTGAATCCTTCTCCCATATACAAGCTCCTCAGCCATGCATTCATCTGCTCTACCCTCCTATTCCTGCCCTCACTCGTTCGTAGCACCAGGAGTAATCTAGATAGTGCTACTCTCAAGGACCTCCTTTTTAAATTCCTGCCTAACTCTCTGTAATCTCCTTTCAGAATCTCAACCTTTTCCCTTCCTATGTCATTGGTTCTAATGTGGACAGTGACCTCTTGCTGGCTCCTCTCCCCCATCAGAACATTCTGCACCCTCTGAGACAACCTTGATCCTGGCACCAGGGAAGCAACACACCATTCTGATTTTTCGCTGCTGGCCACAGAAACGTCTGTCTGTACCTCAGACTAGAGGATCCCCTAAAACAATTTATTTCTTGGAACCCGACCTACCCCTCGTTGCATTGGAGCCAGTCTCACTACGAGAAACTTGGTTGTTTGTGCTACGTTCCCCTGAGAATCCATCACCCCCTACATTTTCCAAAACAGCATATCTGTTTGAAATGTGTATAGCCACAAAAGACTCTTGCACTAGCTGTCTACATCTCTCACCTTTCCTGGAGTTAATCCATCTATGTGACTGTATTGAGACACAAAGATTGGTTGAGTAGCAGATAGTGAAGGGGACTGTCAGAGAATACAGCAGAATATAGATCGATTGGAGAGTTGGGCAGAGAAACGGCAGATGCATTTCAAATGTGAGGTGAGGTGATGCATTTGGGAAGGTCCAATTCTAGAGCAAACTATACAGTAACTGGAAAAGTCCTGGGGAAAATTGATGTACAGAGAGACCTAGGTGTTCAGATCCATTGTTCCCTAAAGGTGGCAACATAGGTCAGTAGAGTGGTCAATAAGGCATACAGCATGCTTTCGTTCATCAGACAGGGTATTGAGTACAAGCTCATGTTACAATTGCATAAGACTTTGGTTCGGCCACATTTGGAATACTGCATAAAGTTATGGTAGCCACATGACCAAAAGGATGTGGATGCTTTGGAGGGTGCAGAGGACGTTTGCCAGAATGTTGCCAGTTATGAGGAGAGGTTGAGTAGATTAGGATTATTTTCATTGGAAAGACAAAGGTTAGGGGGAACCTGATTGAGACGTGTAGACAGGGTGGATAGCAAGAAGCATTTTCCCTCAGAGTGGAGGACTTAATTACTAGGGGTCACAAGTTCAAAGTGAGGGGGACATGTTTAGGGCAGCTTTGTGTGGAAAATTCTTCACACAGAGGGTGGTGGGTGCCTGGGATGTATTGCCAGCAGAGGTAATAGTGGCGGGAATTATAGCGTCATTTAAGATGTATCTAGACTGATACATGAATGGGCAGGGAGCAAAGGGATGCAGATCCTTAGAAAATAGGCAGCATAAAAGGGACTGTCAAAGAATACAGGAGGATATAGATAAACTGGAGAGTTGGGTGGAAAAGTGGCAGGTGGATTTCAATCCAGACAAATGTGAGGTGATGCATTTAGGCAAGACTAATTCTAGAGCGAATTATACAATGAACGGAAGAGCCTTGGGAAAAGTTGATGGGCAGAGAGTTCTGGGAGTGCAGGTCCATTGTACCCTGAAGATTGCTGCACAGGAGGATAGAGTGGTCAAGTAGTCATATAGTATGCTTGCCTTATTGGATGGGGTATTGAGTATAAGAGCTGGCAAGTCATGTTAAAATTGTGCAAGACATTGGTTCGGTCACATTTGGACTACTGTGTACAGTTCTAGTCACCACATTACCAAAAGGATGTGGGCACTTTGGAGAGGGTGCAGAGAAGGTTTACGAGGATGTTGCCTGGTATGGAAGGTGTGAGCTATGAAGAGAGGTTGAGTTTGTTTTCATTAGAAAAAAGGAGATTTGGTGGGGGGTGGGCCTGATTGAGGTCTGCAAAATCATGAAGGGTATAGACAGGGTGGACAGAGATAAGCTTTTTCCCCAGGGTGAAGGATTCAATAATGAGAGGTCACGCTTTCAAGGTGAGAAGTGAGAGGTGGAAAGTTTAGGGGGATACACGCAGCAAGTACTTTACACAGAGGGTGGTACGCATTGCCAGCAGAGGTGGTAGAGGCAGGCACGGTAAATTCATTTAAGATGCATCTGGACAGATGCACGAGTAGGTGGGGAGCAGAGGGATACAGATGCTTAGGAATTGGGCAACAGGTTTAGGCAATAGATTTGGATCGGCTCAGGCTTGGAGGGCCAAAGGGCCTGTTCCTGGCACTCCAACCACAACGCCATAAACAAGCACACACTGCAGCACAGACGAACTTCAAAAAACAGAGGAGAACCACCTACACGACGTATTCAAGAAGAACGGATACTCTAAAAACAGAGTGCGCAGATTCCTCAAGAACAAACCACGACAAGCAGACCAAACACAGCCAGAAACCCGAACCACCTTCCCATATATCAAAGAAGTTTCAGAAATGATAGCCAGACTACTAAGACCCCTCGAAGTCCTAGTAGCACACAAACCCACCAACACTCTCCAAACAAAAACTAACAAACTTAAAAGACCCAGTACAACCCATGGACAAAACCAACGTCATCTACAAAATTCCATGCAAGGACTGCCACAAACACTACGTAGGACAAACAGGAAGAAAGTTAACCACCAGGATACACGAACACCAGCTAGCCACAAAAAGACACAACCCCCTCTCCCTCATAACCCTACACACAGATGAAAAAAAACACCATTTTGACTGGGACAACACATCTATCCTGGGACAGGCCATGCAAAGACATGCCAGAGAATTCCTAGAGACCTGGCACTCCAACCACAACGCCATAAACAAACACATAGATCTAGATGCCATTTATCAACCCCTCAGAAAACGAACAGGAAGTGACATCACCACGAACCCCAGGAATCCCATCCAAGAGAAAGATATAAATAGAAAGCAGGACACAACAGCTTCGCTTCACTTGGAAGTCGCCACTGATGATGTTACCTAGCTAGGTAATGAAACGTCTGGATATCAAACCTACAGCTCAGCGAGCACACTACACCCCATTAATGAGATGTATAGATAGAGTTGATGGTTAGAATCCTTTTCCCCAGAGTTTTTAGAAAGGTCTAATAAGTGGCATGTATTTAAGGTGAGGAGAAAAGTTCAAAGGAGATGTGAAGGGCATGTTGTTTTTTACAGAGTGGTAGGAGTCTGGTGGTGAGGGAGGCAGATACATTTAAGGGACTTTTAGATAAGCCACATGGATATGCAAGGAATGGAGGAATATGGACCTAAGGCAGGCAGAAGGATTTAGTTTAGTTTGGCTTCATGTTTGGCACAACATTGAGCTGAAAGAGAAGTACCAAAGGAACGGGTCTATGTTCTAAGTGATGTTCCACAGAGCTATCTTGGGTGCCTGCCATTTGTTTCAAACATTAACAATTTGGACTTGAATGGGTAGGAGCACAATTTATAGATGATACAAAAATTGGCCATGTTTTGAATAATGTAGAGATGGGTTTAAGCTGCAAAATTGTACCGATGAGTTGGTAGAGTGGGTAGGAAAGTGGCAGATGAGGTTCAACTCTGATAAAAATGAGTGTTAATGCATTTAGGGGAGGTCAAACAGGAATAGGGAATACACAACAAACTAGAAAGGGTGCAGGTAAAAGTTACAAGGATGTTGCCAGGACTAGAATGTTTGAGTTATAAGGACAGGCTGGATAGACTGGGACTAATTAGTTTACAGAGTTATACAGTATGGAAACAAACTCTTTGGTCCAAACAATACACACTGTCAATGTTCCCAAACTAAGTTAGTCCCATCTTCCTGCTCTTAGCTCATATCTCTAAACCTTTCCTATTCATGAACATATTTAAATGTCTTTTAAATATTGTAACTATGCCTGCATCCATCACTTTCTGAAAGTTCATTGCACACATGAACCTTTCAATTCAATGAGCAAACCTACATCCAGAACCTCAACCTGAGCTACAAATCTTCTCAAAACTTGCGAACCACTGTAAAAAAAGTTGCTCCTCATTTCTTTAATTCTTTCTCCTCTAACCTTAAAAATATGCCTAGTTTTGAACTTCCCCCACCCTAGGGAAATGATCCTTATCGTTCATCTTATAAAATGGTGGGGTGCATAGATAAGCCTTAATAAGGTCATCCCTCAACCTCCAACCTTCCTGTGAAACAAGTTCCAATCTTTCAGTCTGTTTTTATATCTCAAACACTCCATTCCTGGCAATATCCTGATAAATCTTTTCTAAACCCTCTTCAGTTTAATAATATTCTTCTAATTGTAGGACAAGCAGAACTGCACACAGTGCCAAAAGAGGCCTCACCAATGTCCTATCAAACCTCAACATAACGTGCCCCCAACTACTATATTCAAAAGGTCTGAGCAATGAAGGCAAGTGTGCTAAATGCCTTCTTAACCATCCTGTCTATCTGTGATGCAAATTTCAAAGAACTATGTACCTGAACCCCTAGGTCTCTGTTGCTTTTCCAGCAACACATTTTTTTAGCTCTGATCTCCAGCATCTGCAGTCCTCACTTTCTCCTTGTTGTACAACACTACCCAGGGCCCTACCATTAATTATATTAGTCCTGCCTTTGTTTGTTTTATTAAAAGGCAATACCTCACATTTATCCATATTATACTCTGTCTGCCATTCCTCAATCCATTGACCCAATTGATTAAGACCTCTTTGTAATCTTATACAGCCTTCTTCACCATCCACTATACCATTAATTTTGGTGTCATCTGCAAACTTACCAACTTTGCCTCCTAACTTCTCATCCAATTTCCTCAGAACATTGGAGGCTGAGGGGTGATCTTATCGAGGTTTATGAAATCATGAGGAGCATGGGTATGATGAATAGCCAAGGTCTTTTTCCTAGGTTGGGGACATTCAAAACTAAAAGGGCATGAGTTTAAAGGGGAGGGGGGAAAGGTTTAAAAGGGAACTGAGGGGCAATCTTTTCACACAAGGGGTTGGGAGTATATGGAAAGAGCTGTCAGAGGAAGCAGTAGATACAAATAATTACCAAATGTCTTTTTAAATGTTGTAAGGTACAGGAATAGAAAAGATTTTGTGGGATATGGTCCAAATGCAGGCAAATTGGACTAGTTAAGTTTGCGATACTTTGTCGGCATGGACAAGTTGGACCGAAGGATCTATTTCTATGCTGTACAACTGTGACTTTATGACGAATTTTCCTAAGAGTTAGCTGCAAGAAATTTCTGTTCATCCAGTATTAGAGGTTGGCGAAGCAATAACACAGGAGTCAAGCGAGGTCATGGTGAGATAGAGCTGATTATCATCAGCGCACATATGAAAACAAACATTATGCCTATTAAAGATGTTGCCAATGGACAAAGAAATAGGAAGGGACCAACAATTGATCAATGGAATACCAGAAGTAACAGTGTAAGAGCAAAAAAGTGAAACTATTGAAAGTGATTCTTTGGCTACAATGAGATATGTAGAATACCAGATAATGGTGATGCTGACATTAGAGTCTACATTTTACTATCATTGAGGCATTACCTAATGATGCAAATTTTGATTGAGCAGTAAAACACACGGAAGCTTGGATAATTTTCTCTTGCTCATGGGAAGTTGTGAAGGACAAAGGCACCAGCTTCGGAAAAAATGTAACATTGGTCCTAATGTTGATAACTGGTCTTGAGCTGTAAAGAATGATCATTGTTTGTTAAAAACATCATTACTTGTAAAAATCACGCAAAGTTAAAATCTAAATTAAAAAATCAAAAGAGCTGTAAATGCTGGAAAGCAGAAACAAAAACAGAAATAGCTGGAAAATCTCAGGAAGTCTGTCAGCATCTGTGCAGAGAAAACAGAGTTAAAGTTTTGGATCAGCGACCCCTCTTTAGAACTGTTCTGAAAGAGGGTCACTGGATCCGAAACATTAACTCAAATTTAAAACCTGTTGTTTTCTTTAGAAAGGGGCCAGACTGAATGCCAGACATAACATGTTCAACTGAACCTATTTGTGGCTTCTATAAGTACAGGTCTGACTGCAGGGCTTCATAAATTTCCTCCACAACATAAATTACTCTGTAAATTGTATTTCTTTCCGAGTTGCTCCCAAATCTAACAGACAATGTTATGCACGCCACATTTATTATTTGTATATCTCAGGAAGATTAAGACCAGGTCAGAGAGAAATTACAGGTAAAGGAGGAAAAATATTTATATTGGCAAAAAGATTAATGAATAAAGGAAAGCAGTTAATATAGTTAGGAATACAAATTTAGGTTGTATTACAGTGCTGTGTGGCTAATGTTATGGTGCAATGTGCCAAATGTTACAGTGCTAAACCTTCAACTTGATCTCTAACATTACAATCCTGGTCTCAATATAGTATCTTATGGCTCTAATATTAAAGGTGGAAGCCTCTAACATT